>NC_045711.1:53757137-53818248 GCF_009834535.1 Camelus ferus | reverse complement strand
GGGCACTATGAAACACACTGGGAAACCAGAGTAAAAGTTTATCCTGCTACCAGTTCCCTTTGTGATAGATGAACGAACGTCTCTCCACATGATCACTTCTGAGAGGTAATTGTGTGTGCAAGCCGTCCTTCAAATAGATTGTTGGGAACACAAAGTTTCTTTTCAGTTGCAATCTGCACTCCATACATATAAATGGGGAGGTACACGCTCCAACACTATTTTTACGGAGAAAATTGCAGGAACCTCAACCGTCACTAGGAAACACACTGAGAAACCAGAGTATTATTTCTCCTTCACCAGTTCCCTTTGGGCTAGATGAAAGAACGTCTCTCCACATGCTCATTTCTTAGAGATTAGCGTGTGTGCAAGCCGTCCTTCAACTAGCTTGTTGGGAACACAAATTTTATTTTCACTTGAAAACTACACTCCATACATATATAAGGGAGGAACTCGCTCCAACTCGGTTTTACAGTGTAAACTTCAGGAACTTAAAAGAGGCGTTAGGAAAATCACTGAGAAACCAGAGTAAAAGTTTCCCCTGCAACCCGTTCCTTTGAGCTAGATGAACGAACGTCCCTCCACATGATCACTTCTGAGTGATAATAGTTTGTGCAAGCCTTCCTTCACCTAGCTTGTTGGGAACACAAAGTTACTTTTCAGTTGCAAATTGCACTCCATACATATATACAGGGTGGTACCCGCTCCAACTAGGTTTTTACAGGGATAAGTGCAGGAACTTCAAACGGGCACTAATAAACACACTGAGAATCCACAGTAATAGTTTCTCCTGCAAAACGATCCCTTTGTGCTAGATGAAAGAACGTCTCTCCACATGCTCATTTTTGAGAGATAATTGTGTGTGCAAACCGTCCTTCACCTATCTTGTTGGTAAAACAAAGATCCTTTAGAGTTGGAAAGTGCACTCCATACAATTATCGGTGGAAGTACGCGTTCCAAATCGGTTTTACAGTGAAAACTGCTCGTACTTCAAACCGGCATTGGGAAACTCAATAAGAAACCACAGTAATATTTCAGCATCAAACCGTTCCCATTGTGCTAGATGAAAGAATGTCTCTCCACATGCTCAGTTCTGAGAGATAAGTGTTTGTGCAAGCCGTCCTTCAACTAGCTTGTTGGGAAAACAAAATTTCTTTTCAGTTGCAAACTGCACTCCAAAAATATATATGGGGAGGTACCCGCTCCAACTCGATTTACATTGTAAACTGCAGGAATTTCAAACCGGCACTAGGAAACACACTGAGAAACCAGAGTATTAGTTTCCCCTGCATGCCGTTCCCATTGTGGTAGATGAACGAACGTCTTTCCACATAATAAGTTCTGAGAGATACCTGTGTGTGAAAGCTGTCCTTCAACTAACTTTTTGGGAACAGAAAGTTTCTTTACAGTTGCAAATTGCACTCCAAATATTTATATGAAGAGGTACCCGTACCAAATCGTTTTTACATTAAAAACCGCAGGAACTTCAAACTGGCACTTGGAAACACATTGAGAATCCAGAGTAAAATTTTCACTGCAACCTTTTCCGTTCATGCTAGATGAACGAACATCTCTCCACATGCACAGTTCTGAGAGATAAGTGTGTGTGAAAGTCGAATTTCAAATAGCTCGTTGGGAACACAAATTTTCTTTTCAGTTGCAAACTGCACTCCATACTTATATATGGGGAGGTACCAGCTCCAACTTGGTTTTACAGTGAAAACTGCAGGAAATTTAAACATGAACCTGGAAAAACACTGAAAAACCAGTGTTAATCTTTCTCCTACAACCAGTTCCCCTTGAGCTAGATAAACAAAAGTTTATCCACATGCTCAATTCTGAGAGATAGTTGTGTGTGAAAGCCGTCCTTCACCTAGCTTGTTGAGAACCTCAAGATTCTTTTCAGTTGCAAACTGCAATCCGTACATATATATGCCCAGGTACTCTTTCCAAAACGGTTTTACAGTGAAAACTGCCGGAACTTTAAACTAGCACTAGGAAACACACTGAGAACCAGAGTAATATTTTCTCCTGCAACCCTTTCCTTTTGTGCTAGATGAACGAATGTCTCTCCACATGCTCTGTTCTGAGAGATAAATGTGAGTGCAAGCCGTTCTTCACCTAGCTTGTTTTGAACACAAAGTTTCTTTTCAGTTGAAAACTGCCGTACATACATATATATGGGGAGGTACACGCTCCAATTCTGTTTTAAAGTGAAAACTGCAGGATCTTCAACCCCGCAGTAGGAAACACACTGAGAAACCACAGTAAAAATTTCTCCTGCATACTGTTCCTTTTGTGCTAGATGAACGAACGACTGTCCACATGCTCTGTTCTGAGAGATAAGTGTGTGTGAAAGCCGTCCTTCAAATATCTCGTAGGGAACACAAAGATTCTTTTCAGTCGCAAACTGCAGTCCATATATATATATGGGGTGGTTCTCGCTCCAAATCGCATTTACAGTTAAAATTGCAGGAAATTCATACCGGCACTAGGAAACACACTGAGAATCCAGAGTAAAAATTTCTCCTGCAAACCGTTCCCTTTGTGGTAGATGAAGGAAAGTAGCTCCACATATTCAGTTCTGAGAAATAACTGTGTGTGAAAGCCGTCATTCACCTAGCTTGTTGGGAACACAAAGTTTCTTTTCAGTTGCAAAATGCACTCCTTACATATATATGGGGATGTATTCACTCCTATTCACTTTTACAGTGAAAACTGCAGGAACTTCAAACCAGCACTAGGAAACACTCTGCAAAACAAGAGTAATTGTTTCCCTGCAACCAGTTCCTTTTGTGCTATATGAATGGACGTTTCTCCACATGCTCGGTTCTGAGAGATGTGTGTGGGTGCAAGCCGTCGTTCACCAAGCTTGTTGGGAACAGAAAGTTTCTTTACAGTTGCAAATTGCAATCAAAACATATATATGAGAAGTGTTTCGCTTCAACTCCGTTTTACAGTGAAAAGTGCAGGAAGTTCAAACCGGCACTAGGAAAGACACTGAGAAACCACAGTAATAGTTTATCCTTCAAACCGTTCCCTTTGTGCTAGATGAACGAACGTCTCTCCACATGCTCAGTTTTGAGAGATAATTGTGTGTGCAAGCCGACCTTCACCTAGCTTGTTTGGAACACAAAGTTACTTTTCAGTTGCAAACTGCACTCCATACATATATACAGGGAGGTACCCGCTCCAACTCGGTTTTTACAGGGATAAGTGCAGGAACTTCAAACCGGCACTAATAAACACACTGAGAATCCACAGTAATAGTTTCTCCTGCAAACCTTTCCCTTTGTGCTGGATAAACGAACGTTTATCCACATGCTCAATTCTGAGAGATAAGTGTGTGTGAAAGCCGTCCTTCACCTAGTTTGTTGGTAAAACAAAGATCCTTTACAGTTGGAAACTGCACTCCGTACAATTATCGGTGGAAGTACACGTTCCAAATCGGTTTTACAGAGAAAACTGCTCGTACTTCAAACCGGCATTGGGAAACTCAATATGAAACCACAGTACTGTTTCACCATCAAACCGTTCCCATTGTGCTAGATGAAAGAATGTCTCTCCACATGCTCAGTTCTGAGAGATAAGAGTTTGTGCAAGCCGTCCTTCAAATAGCTAGTTGGGAAAACAAAATTTCTTTTCAGTTGCAAACTGCACTCCATAAATATATATGGGGAGGTACCCGCTCCAACTCGATTTTCATTGTAACCTGCAGGAATTTCAACCCGGCACTAGGAAACACACTGAGAAACCAGAGTCAATGTTTAACCTGTAACCGTTCCCTGTGTGCTAGATGAATGAAAGTCTCTACTCGTGCTCAGTTCTGAGAGAGAAGTGTGCGTGAAATCCGAACTTCATCTAGCATGTTGGGAACATAAAATTTCTTTTCAGTTGCAAACTGCACTCCATAAATATATATGGCTAGATACTCCTTCCAAATCTGTTTTACAGTGAAAACTGCAGGAACTTCAAACCGGCACTAGGAAACACACTGAGAAATCAGAATAAAATTTTCCCCTGCAACCTGTTCCTTTTGTGCTAGGTGAACGAACGTCTCTCCACATGCTCAGTTCTGAGAGATGTGTGTGTGTGTAAGCCGTCCTTCACCAAGCATGTTGGGAACAGAAAGTTTCTTTACAGTTGCAAATTGCAATCCAGACATATACATGCCTAGTGTTTCGCTTCAACTCGGTTTTACATTGAAAATTGCAGGAAGTTCAAACCAGCACTAGGAAAGACACTGAGAAACCACAGTAATAGATTATCCTGCAAACCGTTCCCTTTGTGCTAGATGAAGGAACGTCTCTCCACATGCTCAGTTTTGAGAGATAATTCTGTGTGCAACCCGACCTTCAACTAGCTTGTTTGGAACACAAAGGTTCTTTTCAGTTGCAAATTGCACTCCTTACATATATATGGCCAGGTAATCGCTCCAACACGATTTTACAGTGAAAACTGCAGGAACTTTAAACCAGCACTAGGAAACAAAATGAGAAACCAGAGTAAAAGTTTCTCCTGCAACCCATTCCCTTTGTGGTAGATGAACGAATGTCTCTCCACATGCTCAGTTCTGAGATATAATTGTGTGTGCAAGCCATTCTTCACCTAGCTTGTTGGGAACACAAAGTTTCTTTGCAGTTGCAAACAGCAGTACATACATATATATGGAGAGGAACACGCTCCAAATCTGTTTTAATGTTAAAACTGCAGGATCTTAAAACCGGCAGTAGGAAACAAATTGCGAAACCAGAGTAAAAGTTTCTCCTGCAAACCGTTACATTTGTGCTAGATGAACGATCTACTGTCCACATGCTCTGTTCTGAGAGATAAGTGTGTGTGAAAGCCGTCCTTCAATTAGCTCGTAGGGAACCCAAAGATTCTTTTCTGTCGCAAACTGCAGTCCATATATATATATGGGGAGGTACACGCTCTGAAAATCTTTTACAATTAAAACTGCAGGAACTTCACGCCGGCAGTAGGAAACACAATGAGAAACCAGAGTAAAAGTTTCTCCTGCAAACCGTTCCCTTTGTGCTGGATAAACGAACGTTTATCCACATGCTCAATTCTAAGAGATAACTGTGTGTGAAAGCCGTACTTCACCTAGCTTGTTGAGAACCCAAAATTTCTTTTCAGTTGCAAACTGCAATCCATACTTATATATGGGGAGTTACACGCTCCAAATCGTTTTACAGTGTAAACTTCAGGAACTTCAAACTGGCAGTAGGAAAAATACTGAGAAACCAGAGGAAAATTTTCCTCTGCAAACAGTTCCCTTTGTGTTAGATGAAAGGACGTCTCTCCACATGCTCAGTTCTGAGACTTAAGTGTGTGTGCAAGCCGTACTTCACCTAGCATTTAGGGAACAGAAAGTTTCTTTTAAGTTGCAAACTGCACTCCTTACCTATATATAGGGAGGTAATCGCTCCAACTCTATTTCACAGGGAAAACTGCAGGAACTTCAAATCAGCACTAAGAAAAACACTACGAAACCAGAGTAAATGATTCTCCTGCAACCAGTTCCATTTTTGCTAGATGAATGAAAGTTTATCCTCATGCTCAATTCTGAGAGAAATTTGTGTGTGAATGCCGCCTTCACCTAGCTTGATGGGAAGACAAAGTTCCTTTTCAGTTGCAAACTGCAATCCATACATATATATGGGTAGGTACTGGCTCCCACTCGGTTTTACAGTGAAAACTGCAGGAACTTGAAAACTGCACCAGGAAAAACACTGAAAAAGCAGTGTTAAACTTTCTCCTGCAACCCGTTCCCTTTGTGGTAGATAAACGAACGTTTATCCACATGCTCAATTCTGAGAGATAAGTGTGTGTGAAAGCCGTACTTCACCTAGCTTGATGAGAACTCAAAATTTCTTTTCAGTTGCAAACTGCAATCCATACATATATATGGGCAGGAAGACGCTCCAACTCGGTTTTACAAAGTAAACTGCAGGAACTTCAAAGCGGCACTAGGAAACACACTGAGAAACCAGAGTAAATGTTTCTCCTTCAAACCGTTCCATTTGTGCTAGATGAACGAACGTCTTTCCACATGCTCATTTCTGTGACATAAGTGTGTGTGCAAGCCGTCCTTCAAATAGCTCGTTGGGAACACAAAGTTTCCTTACAGTTGCAAACTGCACTTCATACATTTATATCGGGTGGTACTTGCTGCAACTCGATTTTACGGTGAAAACTGCACGAATATAAAGTGACACTAGGAGAAACAGTGAGAAACCGAGAAAAAGTTTCTCCTGCAACCCATTCCCTTTGTGCTAGATGAACGAAGATCAGTCCACATGCTCAGTTCTTAGAGATATGTGTGCGTGCAAGACGTCCTTCATATAACTGGATGGGAACACAAAGTTTCTTTTCACCTGCAAACTGCAATCCATACATATAAATGGAGAGGTACTAGCTCCAACTCTGTTTTACAGTGAAAACTGCAGGAATTTCAAACCGGCACTAGGAAACACACTGAGAATCCAGAGTAAAAGTTTCTACTGCAACCCTTTCCTTTTGTGCTAGATGAATGAACGTCACTCCACATTCTCATTTCTGAGGGATAATTGTGTGTGCAAGCCGTCCTTCAGCTAGCTGGTTGGGAACACAAAGTTCCTTTGCAGTTGCAAACTGCATACTATACATATATATGGGGTAAAATTGCACCAAATCTGTTCTACAGTGAAAACTGCAGGAACTTCATACCAACTCTAGGAAAGACAATGAGAAACCAGAGTAAAGATTTACCCTGTAACCGTACCCTGTATGCTAGATGAATGAAAGTCTCTCCACATGCTCAGTTCTGAGAGATAAGTGTGTGTGAAATCCGAACTTCACCTAGCTTGTTGGGAAAACAAAGTTTCTTTTCAGTTGCAAACTGCACTCCATACATATATATGGCTAGATACCTGCTCCAACACTGTTTTACAGTGATAACTGCAGGAACTTCAAACCGGCACTAGGAAACACACTGAGAAAACAGACTAAAAGTTTCCCCTGCAAACCGTTCCATTTGTTCTAGATGAACGAACGTCTCTCCACATGCTCAGTTCTGAGAGATGTGTGTGTGTGCAAGATGTCCTTCACCAAGCTTGTTGGGAACACAAAGTTTCTTTTCAGTTGCAAACTGCACTCCATAAATATATATGTTGAGTTACCCGCTCCAACTCGCTTTTACAGGGATAAGTGCAGGAACTTCAAACCGGCACTAATAAACACACTGAGAAAACACAGTAATAGTTTCTCCTGTAAACAGATCCCTTTGTGCTAGATGAACGAACGTCTCTCCACATGCTCATTTTTGAGACATAATTGTGTGTGCAAGCCGTCATTCACCTAGCTTGTTGGGAACACAAAGTTTCTATTCAGTTGCAAACTGCAGTCCATACAATTATAGGTGGAGGTACACGTTCCAAATCGGTTTTACACTGAAAACTCCTCGTACATCAAACCGGCATTAGGAAACTCAATAAGAAACCACAGTAAAGTTTCACCATCAAACAGTTCCCATTGTGCTAGATGAACGAAAGTCTCTCCACATGCTCAGTTCTGAGAGATAAGTGTGTGGGCAAGCCGTCCTTCAACTAGCTTGTTGGGAAAACAAAATTTTTTTTCATTTGCAAACTGCACTCCATATATTTATATGGGGAGTTACCAGCTCCAACTCGATTTACATTGTAAACTGCAGGAATTTCAAAACGGCACTAGGAAACACACTGAGAATCCAGAGTAAATTTTTCCCTGCAAACTGTTCTTTCGTGCTAGATGAACGAACTTCTCTCCACATGCACAGTTCTGAGAGGTAAGTGTGTGTGAAAGTCGAATTTCAAATAGCTCGTTGGGAACACAAATTTTCTTTTCTGTTGCAAACTACACTCCATACATATATATGGGGAGGTACAAGCTCCAACTTGGTTTTACAGTGAAAACGGCAGGAAATTTAAAAATGCACCAGGAAAAAGCTGAAAAACCAGTGTTAAACTTCCTCCTGCAAACCGTTCCCCTTGTGGTAGGTAAACGAACGTATATCCACATGTTCAATTCTGAGAGATAAGTGTGTGTGAAAGCCGTCCTTCACCTAGTTTGTTGAGAATCTAAAGATCCTTTTCAGTTGAAAACTGCAATCCATATATATGTATGGCCACGTACTCGCTCCAAAACGGTTTTACTATGAAAACTGCAGGAACTTTAAACTAGCATTAGGAAAAACACTGAGTACCAGAGTAATATTTTCTCATGCAACACTTTCCTTTTGTGCTAGATGAACGAATGTCTCTCCACATGCTCAGTTCTGAGAGATAATTGTGTGTGCAAGCTGTCCTTCAACTAGCTTGTTGGGAACACAAAGTTTCTTTTCATTTGCAAACTGCACTCCATACATATATATGGGGTGGTACTCGCTCGAAATCGTTTTTACGGTGAAAACTGTAGGAACTTCTAATTTGCTCTAGGAAATACACTGAGAAACCAGAGTAAAAGTTTCTCATGCAAATCTTTCCCTTTGTGCTAGATGAACGAACGTCTCTCCACATGTTCAGTTCTGAGAGATAAGTGTGTGTGCAAGCCGTCCTTCAAATAGCTTGTTGGGAAAACAAAGTTTCTTTTAAGTTGCAAACTACACTCCATACATATATATGGGGAGGTACTCGTTCCAAATCGATTTTACAATGAAAACTGCAGGAATTTCAAAGCAGCACTAGGAAACACACTGAGAAACTACAGTAAGAGTTTCTCCTGCAAACCGTTTCCTTTGTGCTAGATGAATGAAAGTCTCTCCACATGCTCAGTTCTGAGAGATGTGTGTGCTCCCAAGCCGTCCTTCAACTAACTTGTTGGGAACACAAAGTTTCTTTACAGTTTCAAATTGCAATCCAAACATATATAAGTGAAGTGACTCGCTCCAAACCGATTTTACAGAGATAAGTGCAGGGACTTCATACCGGCACTACGAAATACACTGAGAAACCACAGTAATAATTTCTCCTGCAAATCTTTCCCTTTGTGCTAGATGAATGAAAGTCTCTCCACATGATGAGTTCTGAGACATATGTGTGTGTGCAAGCTTCCTTCACCTAGCTTGTTGGGAAAACAAATATTTTTTTTTTTGTTGCAAACTGCATTCCGTATATATATATGGGTAGGCCCTCGCTCCAAATCGTTTTTACTGTGAAAACTGCAGGAATTTCTAACTGGCTCTAGGAAATACACTGAGAAACCAGAGTAAAACTTTCCCCTGCAAACCGATCCCTTTGTGCTACATGAACGAAATTCTGTCCACATGCTCATTTCTGAGAAATAAGTGTGTGTGCAATCCATATTTCAACTAGCATGTTGGGAACAGAAAGTTTCTTTTAAGTTGCAAACTGCACCCCATACAAATATATGGGGAGGTTCTCCTTCCAAATCTGTTTTACAGTGAAAATTGCAGGATTTTCAAACCGGCACTAGGAAACACACTGAGAAAACAGAATAAAAGTTTCCCCTGCAAACCGTTCCATTTGTTCTAGATGAACGAACGTCTCTCCACATGCTCAGTTCTGAGAGATGTGTGTGTGTGCAAGATGTCCTTCACCAAGCTTGTTGGGAACACAAAGTTTCTTTTCAGCTGCAAACGGCACTCCACAATATATATGTTGAGTTACCCGCTCCAACTCTCTTTTACAGGGATTAGTGCAGGAACTTCAAACCGGCACTAATAAACACACTGAGAAACCACAGTAATAGTTTCAGCTTAAAACCGTTCCCTTTGTGCTAGATGAACGAACGTCTCTCCACATGCTCATTTTTGAAAGATAATTGTGTGTGCAAGCCGTCCTTCACCTAGCTTGTTGGGAACACAAAGTTTCTTTTCAGTTGCAAACTGCACTCCATACAATTATAGGTGGAGGTACACGCTCCAAATCGGTTTTACACTGAAAACTGCTCGTACTTCAAACCGGCATTAGGAAACTCAATAAGAAACCACAGTAAACTTTTCCCATTAAACTGTTCCCATTGTGCTAGATGAACGAAAGTCTCTCCACATGCTCAGTTCTGAGAGATAAGTGTGTCTGCAAGCCGTCCTTCAACTAGCTTGTTTGGAAAACAAAATTTTTTTTCAGTTGCAAACTGCACTCCATATATTTATATGGGGAGGTACCAGCTCCAACTCGATTTACATTGTAAACTGCAGGAATTTCAAAACGGCACTAGGAAACACACTGAGAATCCAGAGTAAATTTTTCCCTGCAAACTGTTCCGTTCGTGCTAGATGAACGAACTTCTCTCCACATGCAAAGTTCTGAGAGGTACGTGTGTGTTAAAGTCGAATTTCAAATAGCTCGTTGGGAACACAAATTTTCTTTTCAGTTGCAAACTGCACTCCATACATATATATGGGGAGGTACAAGCACCAACTTGATTTTACAGTGAAAACGGCAGGAAATTTAAACATGCACCAGGAAAAAACCTGAAAAACCAGTGTTAAACTTTCTCCTGCAACCCGTTCCCCCTGTGGTAGGTAAACGAACGTTTATCCACATGCTCAATTCTGAGAGATAAGTGTGTGTGAAAGCCGTCCTTCACCTAGTTTGTTGAGAATCTAAAGATTCTTTTCAGTTGCAAACGGCAATCCATATATATGTATGGCCACGTACTCGCTCCAAAACGGTTTTACTATGAAAACTGCAGGAACTTTAAACTAGCACTAGGAAAAACACTGAGTACCAGAGTAATATTTTCTCCTGCAACACTTTCCTTTTGTGCTAGATGAACGAATCTCCCTCCAATTGCTCAGTTCTGAGAGATAAGTGTGTGTGCAAGCTGTCCTTCAACTAGCTTGTTGGGAACACAAAGTTTCTTTTCATTTGCAAACTGCACTTCATACATGTATATGGGGTGGTACTCGCTCGAAATCGTTTTTACGGTGAAAACTGTAGGAACTTCTAATTTGCTCTAGGAAATACACTGAGAAACCAGAGTAAAAGTTTCTCATGCAAATCTTTCCCTTTGTGCTAGATGAACGAACGTCTCTCCACATGTTCAGTTCTGAGAGATAAGTGTGTGTGCAAGCCGACCTTCAACTACCTTGTTGGGAAAACATAGTTTCTTTTAAGTTGCAAACTGCACTCCATACATATATATGGGGAGGTACTCGTTCCAAATCGGTTTTACAATGAAAACTGCAGGAACTTCAAAGCGGCACTAGGAAACACACTGAGAAACCACAGTAACAGTTTCTCCTGCAAACCGTTTCCTTTGTACTAGATGAATGAAAGTCTCTCCACATGCTCAGTTCTGAGAGATGTGTGTGTTCCC
The DNA here is from genome assembly GCF_009834535.1 of Camelus ferus. Lineage (NCBI taxonomy): Eukaryota > Metazoa > Chordata > Mammalia > Artiodactyla > Camelidae > Camelus > Camelus ferus. The sequence goes on along the minus strand of NC_045711.1, from coordinate 53,806,950 downwards.
AAGCCGTCCTTCACCTAACTTGTTGGGAACACAAAGTTTCTTTACAGTTTCTAATTGCAATCCAAACATATATAAGTGAAGTGAATCGCTCCAACCCGGTTTTACAGAGATAAGTGCAGGAACTTCAAACCGGCACTAGGAAAGACACTGAGAAACCACAGGAATATTTTCTCCTGCAAATCTTTCCCTTTGTGCTAGATGAACGAACGTCTGTCCACATGATGAGTTCTGAGACATAAGTGTGTGTGCAAGTCTTCCTTCACCTAGCTTGTTGGGAAAACAAATATTTTTTTTTGATGCAAACTGCATTCCATATATATATATGGGTAGGTCCTCGCTCCAAATCGTTTTTACTGTGAAAACTGCAAGAATTTCCAACTGGCTCTAGGAAAAACACTGAGAAACCAGAGTAAAAGTTTCCCCTGCAAACCGATCCCTTTGTGTTACATGAACGAAATTCTGTCCACATGCTCAGTTCTGAGAGATAAGTGTGTGTGCAAGCCGTCCTTCACCGAGCTTGTTGGGAACAGAAAGTTTCTTTAAAGTTGCAAATTGCAATCCAAACATATATATGAGTAGTGTTTCACTTCATCTCGGTTTTACAGTGAAAAGTGCAGGAAGTTCAAACCGGCACTAGAAAGACACTGAGAAACCACAGTAATAGTTTATCCTGCAAACTGTTCCCTTTTTTGCTAGATGAACGAACGTCTCTCCACATGCTCAGTTTTGAGAGATAATTCTGTGTGCAAGCTGACCTTCACCTAGCTTGTTTGGAACACATAGTTTCTTTTCAGTTGCAAATTGCACTCCTTATATATATATGACCAGGTAATCTATCCAACACGGTTTTACAGTGAAAACTGCAGGAACTTTAAACCAGCACTAGGAAACAAAATGAGAAACCAGAGTAATAGTTTCTCCTGCAACCCATTCCCTTTGTGCTAGATGAACGAATGTCTCTCCACATGCTCAGTTCTGAGATATAATTGTGTGTGCAAGCCATCCTTCACCTAGCTTGTTGGGAACACAAAGTTTCTTTGCAGTTGCAAACTGCAGTACATACATATATATGGAGAGGTACACGCTCCAACTCTGTTTTAAAGTTAAAACTGCAGGATCTTAAAACCGGCAGTAGGAAACCCATTGCAAAACCAGAGTAAAAGTTTCTCCTGCAAACCGTTACATTTGTGCTAGATGAACGATCAACTGTCCACATGTTCTGTTCTGGGAGATAAGTGTGTGTGAAAGCCGTCCTTCAATTAGCTCGTAGGGAACCCAAAGATTCTTTTCTGTCGCAAACTGCAGTCCATACATATATATGGGGAGGTACACGCTCCGAAAATCTTTTACAATTAAAACTGCAGGAACTTCACGCCGGCAGTAGGAAACACAATGAGAAACCAGAGTAAAAGTTTGCCCTGCAAACCGTTCGCTTTGAGCTAAATGAACGAACGTCTCTCCACATGCTCAGTTCTGAGAGATAATTGTGTGTGCTAGCCGTACTTCAACTAGCTTTTTGGGAACACAAACATTCTTTGCATTTGCAAACTGCACTCCATACATTTATATGGGGAGGTACTCTCTCCAACTCGTTTTTACAGTGATAACTGCAGGAACTCCAAACCGGCACTAGGAAACACAATGAGAAAACAGAATAAAAGTTTCCCCTGCAACCCGTTCCTTTTGTTCTACTTGAACGAACGTCTCTCCCCATGCTCAGTTCTGAGAGATGTGGGTGTGTGCAAGCCGTCCTTCACCAAGCTTGTTGGGAACAGAAAGTTTCTTTACAGTTGCAAAATGCACTCCATAAATATATATGTTTAGGTACCGGCTCCAAATCACTTTTACAGGGATAAGTGCAGGAACTTCAAACCGGCACTAATAAACACAGTGAGAAACCACAGTAATAGTTTCTCCTGTAAACCGTTCCCTTTGTGCTAGATGAAAAAACGTCTCTCCACATGCTCAGTTCTGAGAGATAAGTGTGTCTGCAAGCCGTCCTTCAACTAGCTTGTTGGGAAAACAAAATTTTTTTTCAGTTGCAAACTGCACTCCATATATTTATATGGGGAGGTACCAGCTCCAACTCGATTTACATTGTAAACTGCAGGAATTTCAAAACGGCTCTAGGAAATACACTGAGAATCCAGAGTAAATTTTTCCCTGTGAACTGTTCCGTTCGTGCTAGATGAACGAACTTCTCTCCACATGCACAGTTCTGAGAGGTAAGTGTGTGTGAAAGTCGAATTTCAAATTGCTCATTGGGAACACAAATTTTCTTTTCTGTTGCAAACTGCACTCCATAAATATATATGGGGAGGTTCACGCACCAACTTGGTTTTACAGTGAAAACTGCAGGAAATTTAAACATGCACCAGGAAAAATCCTGAAAAAGCAGTGTTAAACTTTCTCCTGCGTCCCGTTCCCCTTGTGATAGGTAAACGAACGTTTATCCACATGCTCAATTCTGAGAGATAAGTGTGTGTGAAAGCCGTCCTTCACCTATTTTGTTGAGAATCTAAAGATTCTTTTCAGTTGCAAACTGCAATCCATATATATGCATTGCCAGGTACTCGCTCCAAAACGGTTTTACTATGAAAACTGCAGGAACTTTAAACTAGCACTAGGAAAAACCCTGAGTACCAGAGAAATATTTTCTCCTGCAACACTTTCCTTTTGTGCTAGATGAATGAATGTCTCTCCACATGCTCAGTTCTGAGAGATAAGTGTGTGTGCAAGCCGTCCTTCAACTAGCTTGTTGGGAACAAAAAGTTTCTTTTCATTTGCAAACTGCACTCCATACATATATATGGGGAGGTACTCGCTTGAAATCGTTTTTAAGGTGAAACTGTAGGAACTTCTAATTTGCTCTAGGAAATACACTGAGAAACCAGAGTAAAAGTTTCTCCTGCAAACCTTTCCCTTTGTGCTAGATGAACGAACGTCTGTCCACATGATGAGTTCTGAGACATAAGTGTGTGTGCAAGCCTTCCTTCACCTAGCTTGTTGGGAAAACTAATATTTTCTTTTGTTGCAAACTGCATTCCATATATATATATGGGTAGGACCTCGCTCCAAATCGTTTTTACTGTGAAAACTGCAGGAATTTCTAACTGGCTCTAGGAAATACCTGAGAAACCAGAGTAAAAGTTTCCCCTGCAAACCGATCCCTTTGTGCTACATGAACGAAATTCTGTCCACATGCTCAGTTCTGAGAGATAAGTTTGTGTGCAATCCTTACTTCAATTAGCATGTTAGGAATAGAAAGTTTCTTTTAAGTTGCAAACTGCACTCCATACAAATATATGGGGAGGATCTCGCTCCAAATCTGTTTTAGAGTGAAAATTGCAAGATCTTCATACCGGCACTAGGAAACACACTGAGAATCCAGAGTAAAGATTTAACCTGTAACCGTACCATGAGTGCTAGATGAATGAAAGTCTCTCCTCATGCTCAGTTCTGAGATATAAGTGTGTGTGAAATCCGAACTTAACCTAGCTTGTTTGGAAAACAAAGTTTCTTTTCAGTTGCAAGCTGCACTCCATACATATATATGGCTAGATACCTGCTCCAACACGGTTTTACAGTGATAACTGCAGGAACATCAAACCGGCACTAGGAAACACACTGAGAAAACAGAATAAAAGTTTCCCCTGCAAACCGTTCCATTTGTTCTAGATGAACGAACGTCTCTCCACATGCTCAGTTCTGAGAGATGTGTGTGTGTGCAAGATGTCCTTCACCAAGCTTGTTGGGAACACAAAGTTTCTTTTCAGCTGCAAACGGCACTCCACAAATATATATGTTGAGTTACCCGCTCCAACTCTCTTTTACAGGGATAAGTGCAGGAACTTCAAACCGGCACTAATAAACACACTGAGAAACCACAGTAATAGTTTCAGCTTAAAACCGTTCCCTTTGTGCTAGATGAACGAACGTCTCTCCACATGCTCATTTTTGAAAGATAATTGTGTGTGCAAGCCGTCCTTCACCTAGCTTGTTGGGAACACAAAGTTTCTTTTCAGTTGCAAACTGCACTCCATACAATTATAGGTGGAGGTACACGCTCCAAATCGGTTTTACACTGAAAACTGCTCGTACTTCAAACCGGCATTAGGAAACTCAATAAGAAACCACAGTAAACTTTTCCCATTAAACTGTTCCCATTGTGCTAGATGAACGAAAGTCTCTCCACATGCTCAGTTCTGAGAGATAAGTGTGTCTGCAAGCCGTCCTTCAACTAGCTTGTTTGGAAAACAAAATTTTTTTTCAGTTGCAAACTGCACTCCATATATTTATATGGGGAGGTACCAGCTCCAACTCGATTTACATTGTAAACTGCAGGAATTTCAAAACGGCACTAGGAAACACACTGAGAATCCAGAGTAAATTTTTCCCTGCAAACTGTTCCGTTCGTGCTAGATGAACGAACTTCTCTCCACATGCAAAGTTCTGAGAGGTACGTGTGTGTTAAAGTCGAATTTCAAATAGCTCGTTGGGAACACAAATTTTCTTTTCAGTTGCAAACTGCACTCCATACATATATATGGGGAGGTACAAGCACCAACTTGATTTTACAGTGAAAACGGCAGGAAATTTAAACATGCACCAGGAAAAAACCTGAAAAACCAGTGTTAAACTTTCTCCTGCAACCCGTTCCCCCTGTGGTAGGTAAACGAACGTTTATCCACATGCTCAATTCTGAGAGATAAGTGTGTGTGAAAGCCGTCCTTCACCTAGTTTGTTGAGAATCTAAAGATTCTTTTCAGTTGCAAACGGCAATCCATATATATGTATGGCCACGTACTCGCTCCAAAACGGTTTTACTATGAAAACTGCAGGAACTTTAAACTAGCACTAGGAAAAACACTGAGTACCAGAGTAATATTTTCTCCTGCAACACTTTCCTTTTGTGCTAGATGAACGAATCTCCCTCCAATTGCTCAGTTCTGAGAGATAAGTGTGTGTGCAAGCTGTCCTTCAACTAGCTTGTTGGGAACACAAAGTTTCTTTTCATTTGCAAACTGCACTTCATACATGTATATGGGGTGGTACTCGCTCGAAATCGTTTTTACGGTGAAAACTGTAGGAACTTCTAATTTGCTCTAGGAAATACACTGAGAAACCAGAGTAAAAGTTTCTCATGCAAATCTTTCCCTTTGTGCTAGATGAACGAACGTCTCTCCACATGTTCAGTTCTGAGAGATAAGTGTGTGTGCAAGCCGACCTTCAACTACCTTGTTGGGAAAACATAGTTTCTTTTAAGTTGCAAACTGCACTCCATACATATATATGGGGAGGTACTCGTTCCAAATCGGTTTTACAATGAAAACTGCAGGAACTTCAAAGCGGCACTAGGAAACACACTGAGAAACCACAGTAACAGTTTCTCCTGCAAACCGTTTCCTTTGTACTAGATGAATGAAAGTCTCTCCACATGCTCAGTTCTGAGAGATGTGTGTGTTCCCAAGCCGTCCTTCACCTAACTTGTTGGGAACACAAAGTTTCTTTACAGTTTCTAATTGCAATCCAAACATATATAAGTGAAGTGAATCGCTCCAACCCGGTTTTACAGAGATAAGTGCAGGAACTTCAAACCGGCACTAGGAAAGACACTGAGAAACCACAGGAATATTTTCTCCTGCAAATCTTTCCCTTTGTGCTAGATGAACGAACGTCTGTCCACATGATGAGTTCTGAGACATAAGTGTGTGTGCAAGTCTTCCTTCACCTAGCTTGTTGGGAAAACAAATATTTTTTTTTGATGCAAACTGCATTCCATATATATATATGGGTAGGTCCTCGCTCCAAATCGTTTTTACTGTGAAAACTGCAAGAATTTCCAACTGGCTCTAGGAAAAACACTGAGAAACCAGAGTAAAAGTTTCCCCTGCAAACCGATCCCTTTGTGTTACATGAACGAAATTCTGTCCACATGCTCAGTTCTGAGAGATAAGTGTGTGTGCAATCCGTATTTCAAATAGCATGTTGGGAACAGAAAGTTTCTTTTAAGTTGCAGACTGCACCCCATACAAATATATGGGGAGGTTCTTGCTCCAAATCTGTTTTACAGTGAAAATTGCAGGATTTTCAAACCGGCACTAGGAAACACACTGAGAATCCAGAGTAAAGATTTAACCTGTAACCGTACCCTGTGTGCTAGATGAATGAAAGTCTCTCCTCATGCTCAGTTCTGAGAGATAAGTGTGTGTGAAATCCGAACTTCACCTAGCTTGTTGGGAAAACAAAGTTTCTTTTCAGTTGCACACTGCAATCCATACATATATATGGCTAGACACCCGCTCCAACATTGTTTTACAGTGATAACTGCAGGAACTTCAAACCGGCACTAGGAAACACACTGAGTAAACAGAATAAAAGTTTCCCCTGCAACCGGTTCCTTTTGTTCTAGATGAACGAACGTCTCACCACATGCTCAGTTCTGAGAGATATGTGTGTGTGCAAGCCGTCCTGAACCAAGCTTGTTGGAAACACAAAGTTTTTACAGTTGCAAATTGCAATCCAAACATATATTTGATAACTGACTCGCTCCAACGCGGTTTTACAGTGATAACTGCAGGAACTTCAAACCGGCACTAGGAAAGACACTGAGAAACCACAGGAATATTTTCTCCTGCCAACTTTCCCATTGTGCTAGATGAACGAACGTCTCTCCACATGATGAGTTCTGAGACATAAGTGTGTGTGCAAGCCGTCCTTCACCTAGCTTGTTGGGAAAACAAATATTTTTTTCTGTTGCAAACTGCATTCCATATATATATATCGGTAGGTACACGCTCAAAATCGTTTTTACAATGAAAACTGCAGGAATTTCTAACTGGCTCTAAGAAATACACTGAGAAACCAGAGTAAAAGTTTCCCCTTCACCGATCCCTTTGTGCTACATGAACGAAATTCTGTCAACATCCTCAGTTCTGAGAGATAAGTGTGTGTGCAAGCCGTCCTTCACCGAGCTTGTTGGGAACAGAAAGTTTCTTTAAAGTTGCAAATTGCAATCCAAACATATATATGAGTAGTGTTTCACTTCATCTCGGTTTTACAGTGAAAAGTGCAGGAAGTTCAAACCGGCACTAGAAAGACACTGAGAAACCACAGTAATAGTTTATCCTGCAAACTGTTCCCTTTTTTGCTAGATGAACGAACGTCTCTCCACATGCTCAGTTTTGAGAGATAATTCTGTGTGCAAGCTGACCTTCACCTAGCTTGTTTGGAACACATAGTTTCTTTTCAGTTGCAAATTGCACTCCTTATATATATATGACCAGGTAATCTATCCAACACGGTTTTACAGTGAAAACTGCAGGAACTTTAAACCAGCACTAGGAAACAAAATGAGAAACCAGAGTAATAGTTTCTCCTGCAACCCATTCCCTTTGTGCTAGATGAACGAATGTCTCTCCACATGCTCAGTTCTGAGATATAATTGTGTGTGCAAGCCATCCTTCACCTAGCTTGTTGGGAACACAAAGTTTCTTTGCAGTTGCAAACTGCAGTACATACATATATATGGAGAGGTACACGCTCCAACTCTGTTTTAAAGTTAAAACTGCAGGATCTTAAAACCGGCAGTAGGAAACCCATTGCAAAACCAGAGTAAAAGTTTCTCCTGCAAACCGTTACATTTGTGCTAGATGAACGATCAACTGTCCACATGTTCTGTTCTGGGAGATAAGTGTGTGTGAAAGCCGTCCTTCAATTAGCTCGTAGGGAACCCAAAGATTCTTTTCTGTCGTAAACTGCAGTCCATACATATATATGGGGAGGTACACGCTCCGAAAATCTTTTACAATTAAAACTGCAGGAACTTCACGCCGGCAGTAGGAAACACAATGAGAAACCAGAGTAAAAGTTTGCCCTGCAAACCGTTCGCTTTGAGCTAAATGAACGAACGTCTCTCCACATGCTCAGTTCTGAGAGATAATTGTGTGTGCTAGCCGTACTTCAACTAGCTTTTTGGGAACACAAACATTCTTTGCATTTGCAAACTGCACTCCATACATTTATATGGGGAGGTACTCTCTCCAACTCGTTTTTACAGTGAAAACTGCAGGAATTTCTACCCGGCACTTGGAAACACATTGAGAAACCAGAGTAAAAGTTTGCCCTGCAAACCGTTCCCTTTGTGTTAGATGAACGAATTTCTCTCCACATGCTCAGTTCTAAGAGATAATTGTGTGTGCAAGCCGTCCTTCACATAGCTTGATGGGAAAACAAAGTTTCTTTTCAGTTGCAAACTGCACTCCATACTTATATATGGGGAGGGACTCGCTTCAACTAGGTTTTACAGTGAAATCTTCTGGAAATTAAAACGGGCACTATGAAACACACTGGGAAACCAGAGTAAAAGTTTATCCTGCTACCAGTTCCCTTTGTGATAGATGAACGAACGTCTCTCCACATGATCACTTCTGAGAGGTAATTGTGTGTGCAAGCCGTCCTTCAAATAGATTGTTGGGAACACAAAGTTTCTTTTCAGTTGCAATCTGCACTCCATACATATAAATGGGGAGGTACACGCTCCAACACTATTTTACGGAGAAAATTGCAGGAACCTCAAACCGTCACTAGGAAACACACTGAGAAACCAGAGTAATTCTTTCTCCTTCAACCAGTTCCCTTTGGGCTAGATGAAAGAACGTCTCTCCACATGCTCATTTCTTAGAGATTAGCGTGTGTGCAAGCCGTCCTTCAACTAGCTTGTTGGGAACACAAATTTTATTTTCAGTTGAAAACTACACTCCATACATATATAAGGGAGGAACTCGCTCCAACTCGGTTTTACAGTGTAAACTTCAGGAACTTAAAAGAGGCGTTAGGAAAATCACTGAGAAACCAGAGTAAAAGTTTCCCCTGCAACCCGTTCCTTTGAGCTAGATGAACGAACGTCCCTCCACATGATCACTTCTGAGTGATAATAGTTTGTGCAAGCCTTCCTTCACCTAGCTTGTTGGGAACACAAAGTTACTTTTCAGTTGCAAATTGCACTCCATACATATATACAGGGAGGTACCCGCTCCAACTAGGTTTTTACAGGGATAAGTGCAGGAACTTCAAACGGGCACTAATAAACACACTGAGAATCCACAGTAATAGTTTCTCCTGCAAAACGATCCCTTTGTGCTAGATGAAAGAACGTCTCTCCACATGCTCATTTTTGAGAGATAATTGTGTGTGCAAACCGTCCTTCACCTATCTTGTTGGTAAAACAAAGATCCTTTAGAGTTGGAAAGTGCACTCCATACAATTATCGGTGGAAGTACGCGTTCCAAATCGGTTTTACAGTGAAAACTGCTCGTACTTCAAACCGGCATTGGGAAACTCAATAAGAAACCACAGTAATATTTCAGCATCAAACCGTTCCCATTGTGCTAGATGAAAGAATGTCTCTCCACATGCTCAGTTCTGAGAGATAAGTGTTTGTGCAAGCCGTCCTTCAACTAGCTTGTTGGGAAAACAAAATTTCTTTTCAGTTGCAAACTGCACTCCAAAAATATATATGGGGAGGTACCCGCTCCAACTCGATTTACATTGTAAACTGCAGGAATTTCAAACCGGCACTAGGAAACACACTGAGAAACCAGAGTATTAGTTTCCCCTGCATGCCATTCCCATTGTGGTAGATGAACGAACGTCTTTCCACATAATCAGTTCTGAGAGATACCTGTGTGTGAAAGCTGTCCTTCAACTAACTTTTTGGGAACAGAAATTTTCTTTACAGTTGCAAACTGCACTCTATATATTTATATGAAGAGGAACCCGTACCAAATCGTTTTTACATTAAAAACCGCAGGAACTTCAAACTGACACTAGGAAACACATTGAGAATCCAGAGTAAAATTTTCACTGCAACCTGTTCCGTTCATGCTAGATGAACGAACATCTCTCCACATGCACAGTTCTGAGAGATAAGTGTGTGTGCAAGCTGAATTTCAAATAGCTTGTTTGGAACACAAAGTTTCTATTCAGTTGCAAATTGCACTCCTTTCATTTATATGGCCAGGTAATGGCTCCAACAGGGTTTTACAGTGAAAACTGCAGGAACTTTAAACCAGCACTAGGAAACAAAATGAGAAACCAGAGTAAAAGTTTCTCCTGCAAACATTTCCATTTGTGCTAGATGAACGAAAGTCTCTCCACATGCTCAGTTCGGAGAGATAATTGTGTGTGAAAACCGTACTTCACCTAGCTTGTTGGGAACACAAATTTTCTTTTCAGTTGCAAACTGCAATCCATACATATGTATGGGGTGGTACTCGCTCCAACTCGGTTTTACAGTGAAAACTGCAGGAACTTGAAAACTGCACCAGGAAAAACACTGAAAAAGCAGTGTTAAACTTTCTCCTGCAAACCGTTCATTTTGTGCTGGATAAACGAACGTTTATCCATATGCTCTATTCTGAGAGTTAAGTGTGTGTGAAGCCGTCCTTCACCTAGCTTGTTGAGAACCCAAAATTTCTTTTCAGTTGCAAACTGCACTCCATACATATATATGAAGGTGTACTCGGTCCTAATAGTATTTACAGTGAAAATTGCAGGAAATTCAAACCGCCACTCGGAATCACACTGAGAATCCACAGTACAAGTTTCCCCAGCAAACAGTTCCCTTTGTGCTAGATGAACGAAATTCTCTCCACATGTTCAGTTCTGAGAGATAAGTGTGTGTGAAAGCCGTACTTTAAATACCTTGTTGGGAACACAAAGTTTCTTTTCAGCTGCAAACTGCACTCCTTTATATATATATCAGGAGGAACTCGCCCCAACTCGGTTTTACGGTGAAAAGTGCAGGAACATATAGCAGCACTTGGAAACACAGTGAGAAAATGAGAAAAAGTTTCCCCTGCAACACGTTCCCTTTCTGCTAGATGAAAAAACTTCTCTCCACCAGCTCAGTTCTGAGAGGTAACTGTGTGTGCAAGCCGACCTTCACCTAGCTTGTTGGGAACACAAAGTTACTTTTCAGTTGCAAACTGCACTCCATACATATATACAGGGAGGTACCCGCTCCAACTCGGTTTTTACAGGGATAAGTGCAGGAAATTCAAACCGGCACTAATAAACACACTGAGAATCCACAGTAATATTTTCTCCTGCAAACCGTTCCCTTTGTGCTGGATAAACGAACGTTTATCCACATGCTCAATTCTGAGAGATAAGTGTGTGTGAAAGCCGTCCTTCACCTAGTTTGTTGGTAAAACAAAGATCCTTTACAGTTGGAAACTGCACTCCGTACAATTATCGGTGGAAGTACACGTTCCAAATCGGTTTTACATAGAAAACTGCTCGTACTTCAAACCGGCATTGGGAAACTCAATATGAAACCACAGTACTGTTTCAACATCAAATCGTTCCCATTGTGCTAGATGAAAGAATGTCTCTCCACATGCTCAGTTCTGAGAGATAAGTGTTTGTGCAAGCCGTCCTTCAAATAGCTAGTTGGGAAAACAAAATTTCTTTTCAGTTGCAAACTGCACTCCATAAATATATATGAGGAGGTACCCGCTCCAACTCGATTTTCATTGTAACCTGCAGGAATTTCAAAGCGGCACTAGGAAACACACTGAGAAGCCAGAGTCAATGTTTAACCTGTAACCGTTCCCTGTGTGCTAGATGAATGAAAGTCTCTACTCGTGCTCAGTTCTGAGAGAGAAGTGTGCGTGAAATCCGAACTTCATCTAGCATGTTGGGAACATAAAATTTCTTTTCAGTTGCAAACTGCACTCCATAAATATATATGGCTAGATACTCCTTCCAAATCTGTTTTACAGTGAAAACTGCAGGAACTTCAAACCGGCACTAGGAAACACACTGAGAAATCAGAATAAAATTTTCCCCTGCAACCTGTTCCTTTTGTGCTAGGTGAACGAACGTCTCTCCACATGCTCAGTTCTGAGAGATGTGTGTGTGTGTAAGCCGTCCTTCACCAAGCATGTTGGGAACAGAAAGTTTCTTTACAGTTGCAAATTGCAATCCAGACATATACATGCCTAGTGTTTCGCTTCAACTCGGTTTTACATTGAAAATTGCAGGAAGTTCAAACCAGCACTAGGAAAGACACTGAGAAACCACAGTAATAGATTATCCTGCAAACCGTTCCCTTTGTGCTAGATGAAGGAACGTCTCTCCACATGCTCAGTTTTGAGAGATAATTCTGTGTGCAACCCGACCTTCAACTAGCTTGTTTGGAACACAAAGATTCTTTTCAGTTGCAAATTGCACTCCTTACATATATATGGCCAGGTAATCGCTCCAACACGATTTTACAGTGAAAACTGCAGGAACTTTAAACCAGCACTAGGAAACAAAATGAGAAACCAGAGTAAAAGTTTCTCCTGCAACCCATTCCCTTTGTGGTAGATGAACGAATGTCTCTCCACATGCTCAGTTCTGAGATATAATTGTGTGTGCAAGCCATTCTTCACCTAGCTTGTTGGGAACACAAAGTTTCTTTGCAGTTGCAAACAGCAGTACATACATATATATGGAGAGGAACACGCTCCAAATCTGTTTTAAATGTTAAAACTGCAGGATCTTAAAACCGGCAGTAGGAAACAAATTGCGAAACCAGAGTAAAAGTTTCTCCTGCAAACCGTTACATTTGTGCTAGATGAACGATCTACTGTCCACATGCTCTGTTCTGAGAGATAAGTGTGTGTGAAAGCCGTCCTTCAATTAGCTCGTAGGGAACCCAAAGATTCTTTTCTGTCGCAAACTGCAGTCCATATATATATATGGGGAGGTACACGCTCTGAAAATCTTTTACAATTAAAACTGCAGGAACTTCACGCCGGCAGTAGGAAACACAATGAGAAACCAGAGTAAAAGTTTCTCCTGCAAACCGTTCCCTTTGTGCTGGATAAACGAACGTTTATCCACATGCTCAATTCTAAGAGATAACTGTGTGTGAAAGCCGTACTTCACCTAGCTTGTTGAGAACCCAAAATTTCTTTTCAGTTGCAAACTGCAATCCATACTTATATATGGGGAGTTACACGCTCCAAATCGTTTTACAGTGTAAACTTCAGGAACTTCAAACTGGCAGTAGGAAAAATACTGAGAAACCAGAGGAAAATTTTCCTCTGCAAACAGTTCCCTTTGTGTTAGATGAAAGGACGTCTCTCCACATGCTCAGTTCTGAGACTTAAGTGTGTGTGCAAGCCGTACTTCACCTAGCATTTAGGGAACAGAAAGTTTCTTTTAAGTTGCAAACTGCACTCCTTACCTATATATAGGGAGGTAATCGCTCCAACTCTATTTCACAGGGAAAACTGCAGGAACTTCAAATCAGCACTAAGAAAAACACTACGAAACCAGAGTAAATGATTCTCCTGCAACCAGTTCCATTTTTGCTAGATGAATGAAAGTTTATCCTCATGCTCAATTCTGAGAGAAATTTGTGTGTGAATGCCGCCTTCACCTAGCTTGATGGGAAGACAAAGTTCCTTTTCAGTTGCAAACTGCAATCCATACATATATATGGGTAGGTACTGGCTCCCACTCGGTTTTACAGTGAAAACTGCAGGAACTTGAAAACTGCACCAGGAAAAACACTGAAAAAGCAGTGTTAAACTTTCTCCTGCAACCCGTTCCCTTTGTGGTAGATAAACGAACGTTTATCCACATGCTCAATTCTGAGAGATAAGTGTGTGTGAAAGCCGTACTTCACCTAGCTTGATGAGAACTCAAAATTTCTTTTCAGTTGCAAACTGCAATCCATACATATATATGGGCAGGAAGACGCTCCAACTCGGTTTTACAAAGTAAACTGCAGGAACTTCAAAGCGGCACTAGGAAACACACTGAGAAACCAGAGTAAATGTTTCTCCTTCAAACCGTTCCATTTGTGCTAGATGAACGAACGTCTTTCCACATGCTCATTTCTGTGACATAAGTGTGTGTGCAAGCCGTCCTTCAAATAGCTCGTTGGGAACACAAAGATTCCTTACAGTTGCAAACTGCACTCCATACATTTATATCGGGTGGCACTTGCTGCAACTTGATTTTACGGTGAAAACTGCAGGAATATAAAGTGACACTAGGAGAAACAGTGAGAAACCGAGAAAAAGTTTCTCCTGCAACCCATTCCCTTTGTGCTAGATGAACGAAGATCAGTCCACATGCTCAGTTCTTAGAGATATGTGTGCGTGCAAGACGTCCTTCATATAACTGGATGGGAACACAAAGTTTCTTTTCACCTGCAAACTGCAATCCATACATATAAATGGAGAGGTACTAGCTCCAACTCTGTTTTACAGTGAAAACTGCAGGAATTTCAAACCGGCACTAGGAAACACACTGAGAATCCAGAGTAAAAGTTTCTACTGCAACCCTTTCCTTTTGTGCTAGATGAATGAACGTCACTCCACATTCTCATTTCTGAGGGATAATTGTGTGTGCAAGCCGTCCTTCAGCTAGCTGGTTGGGAACACAAAGTTCCTTTGCAGTTGCAAACTGCATACTATACATATATATGGGGTAAAATTGCACCAAATCTGTTCTACAGTGAAAACTGCAGGAACTTCATACCAACTCTAGGAAAGACAATGAGAAACCAGAGTAAAGATTTACCCTGTAACCGTACCCTGTATGCTAGATGAATGAAAGTCTCTCCACATGCTCAGTTCTGAGAGATAAGTGTGTGTGAAATCCGAACTTCACCTAGCTTGTTGGGAAAACAAAGTTTCTTTTCAGTTGCAAACTGCACTCCATACATATATATGGCTAGATACCTGCTCCAACACTGTTTTACAGTGATAACTGCAGGAACTTCAAACCGGCACTAGGAAACACACTGAGAAAACAGACTAAAAGTTTCCCCTGCAAACCGTTCCATTTGTTCTAGATGAACGAACGTCTCTCCACATGCTCAGTTCTGAGAGATGTGTGTGTGTGCAAGATGTCCTTCACCAAGCTTTTTGGGAACACAAAGTTTCTTTTCAGTTGCAAACTGCACTCCATAAATATATATGTTGAGTTACCCGCTCCAACTCTCTTTTACAGGGATAAGTGAAGGAACTTCAAACCGGCACTAATAAACACACTGAGAAAACACAGTAATAGTTTCTCCTGTAAACAGATCCCTTTGTGCTAGATGAACGAACGTCTCTCCACATGCTCATTTTTGAGACATAATTGTGTGTGCAAGCCGTCATTCACCTAGCTTGTTGGGAACACAAAGTTTCTATTCAGTTGCAAACTGCAGTCCATACAATTATAGGTGGAGGTACACGTTCCAAATCGGTTTTACACTGAAAACTCCTCGTACATCAAACCGGCATTAGGAAACTCAATAAGAAACCACAGTAAAGTTTCACCATCAAACAGTTCCCATTGTGCTAGATGAACGAAAGTCTCTCCACATGCTCAGTTCTGAGAGATAAGTGTGTGGGCAAGCCGTCCTTCAACTAGCTTGTTGGGAAAACAAAATTTTTTTTCATTTGCAAACTGCACTCCATATATTTATATGGGGAGTTACCAGCTCCAACTCGATTTACATTGTAAACTGCAGGAATTTCAAAACGGCACTAGGAAACACACTGAGAATCCAGAGTAAATTTTTCCCTGCAAACTGTTCTTTCGTGCTAGATGAACGAACTTCTCTCCACATGCACAGTTCTGAGAGGTAAGTGTGTGTGAAAGTCGAATTTCAAATAGCTCGTTGGGAACACAAATTTTCTTTTCTGTTGCAAACTACACTCCATACATATATATGGGGAGGTACAAGCTCCAACTTGGTTTTACAGTGAAAACGGCAGGAAATTTAAAAATGCACCAGGAAAAAGCTGAAAAACCAGTGTTAAACTTCCTCCTGCAAATCGTTCCCCTTGTGGTAGGTAAACGAACGTATATCCACATGTTCAATTCTGAGAGATAAGTGTGTGTGAAAGCCGTCCTTCACCTAGTTTGTTGAGAATCTAAAGATCCTTTTCAGTTGAAAACTGCAATCCATATATATGTATGGCCACGTACTCGCTCCAAAACGGTTTTACTATGAAAACTGCAGGAACTTTAAACTAGCATTAGGAAAAACACTGAGTACCAGAGTAATATTTTCTCATGCAACACTTTCCTTTTGTGCTAGATGAACGAATGTCTCTCCACATGCTCAGTTCTGAGAGATAATTGTGTGTGCAAGCTGTCCTTCAACTAGCTTGTTGGGAACACAAAGTTTCTTTTCATTTGCAAACTGCACTCCATACATATATATGGGGTGGTACTCGCTCGAAATCATTTTTACGGTGAAAAGTGTAGGAACAACTAATTTGCTCTAGGAAATACACTGAGAAACCAGAGTAAAAGTTTCTCATGCAAATCTTTCCCTTTGTGCTAGATGAACGAACGTCTCTCCACATGTTCAGTTCTGAGAGATAAGTGTGTGTGCAAGCCGTCCTTCAAATAGCTTGTTGGGAAAACAAAGTTTCTTTTAAGTTGCAAACTACACTCCATACATATATATGGGGAGGTACTCGTTCCAAATCGATTTTACAATGAAAACTGCAGGAATTTCAAAGCGGCACTAGGAAACACACTGAGAAACTACAGTAAGAGTTTCTCCTGCAAACCGTTTCCTTTGTGCTAGATGAATGAAAGTCTCTCCACATGCTCAGTTCTGAGAGATGTGTGTGCTCCCAAGCCGTCCTTCACCTAACTTGTTGGGAACACAAAGTTTCTTTACAGTTTCAAATTGCAATCCAAACATATATAAGTGAAGTGACTCGCTCCAAACCGATTTTACAGAGATAAGTGCAGGGACTTCATACCGGCACTACGAAATACACTGAGAAACCACAGTAATAATTTCTCCTGCAAATCTTTCCCTTTGTGCTAGATGAATGAAAGTCTCTCCACATGATGAGTTCTGAGACATATGTGTGTGTGCAAGCTTCCTTCACCTAGCTTGTTGGGAAAACAAATATTTTTTTTGTTGCAAACTGCATTCCGTATATATATATGGGTAGGCCCTCGCTCCAAATCGTTTTTACTGTGAAAACTGCAGGAATTTCTAACTGGCTCTAGGAAATACACTGAGAAACCAGAGTAAAACTTTCCCCTGCAAACCGATCCCTTTGTGCTACATGAACGAAATTCTGTCCACATGCTCATTTCTGAGAAATAAGTGTGTGTGCAATCCATATTTCAACTAGCATGTTGGGAACAGAAAGTTTCTTTTAAGTTGCAAACTGCACCCCATACAAATATATGGGGAGGTTCTCCCTCCAAAACTGTTTTACAGTGAAAATTGCAGGATTTTCAAACCGGCACTAGGAAACACACTGAGAATCCAGAGTAAAGATTTAACCTGTAACCGTACCCTGTGTGCTAGATGAATGAAAGTCTCTCCTCATGCTCAGTTCTGAGAGTTAAGTGTATGTGAAATCCGAACTTAACATAGCTTGTTGGGAAAACAAAGTTTCTTTTCAGTTGCACACTGCAATCCATACATATATATGCTACACACCCGCTCCAACATTGTTTTACAGTGATAACTGCAGGAACTTCAAACCGGCACTAGGAAACACACTGAGAAATCAGAATAAAATTTCCCCTGCAACCCGTTCCTTTTGTTCTAGGTGAACGAACGTCTCTCCACATGCTCAGTTCTGAGAGATGTGTGTGTGTGCAAGCCGTCCTTCACCAAGCTTGTTGGGAACACAAAGTTTCTTTACAGTTGCAAATTGCAATAAAAACATATATATGAGAAGTGACTCGCTCCAACGCGGTTTTACAGTGATAAGTGCAGGAACTTCAAACCGGCACTAGGAAAGACACAGAGAAACCACAGGAATATTTTCTCCTGCAAACCATTCCCTTTGTGCTAGATGAAAGAACGTCTATCCACATGATGAGGTCTGAGACATAAGTGTGTGTGCAAGCCGTCCTTCACCTAGCTTGTTGGGAAAACAAATTTTTTTTTCTGTTGCCAGCTGCATTCCATATATATATATCGGAAGGTCTACGTTCAAAATCGTTTTTACAGTGAAAACTGCAGGAATTTCTAACTGACTCTTGGAAATACACTGAGAAACCAGAGTAAAAGTTTCCCCTGCACTGATCCCTTTGTGCTACATGAACGAAATTCTGTCCACATGCTCAGTTCTGAGAGATAAGTGTGTGTGCAATCCGTACTTCACCTAGCATTTTGGGAACAGAAAGTTTCTTTTAAGGTGCAAACTGCACTCCATACAATTATATTTGGAGGTTCTCGCTCCAAATCTGTTTTACAGTGAAAATTGCAGGATCTTCAAACCGGCACTAGGAAACAAACTGAGAATCCAGAGTAAAGTTTTAACCTGTAACAGTTCCCTGTATGCTAGATGAATGAAAGTCTCTCCTCATGCTCAGTTCTGAGAGATAAGTGTGTGTGAAATCCGAACTTCATCTAGCATGTTGGGAACATAAAATTTCTTTCAGTTGCAAACTGCACTCCATATATATATATGGCTAGATACTAGTTCCAACTCTGTTTTACAGTGAAAACTGCAGGAACTTCAAACCGGCACTAGGAAACACACTGAGAAATCAGAATGAAAGTTTCCCCTTGCAACCCGTTCCTTTTGTGCTAGGTGAACGAACGTCTCTTCACATGCTCAGTTCTGAGATATAAGTGTGTCTGCAAGCGGTCCTTCAACTAGCTTGTTGGGAAAACAGAATTTTTTTCAGTTGCAAACTGCACTCCATATATTTATATGGGGAGGTACCAGCTCCAACTCGATTTACATTGTAAACTGCAGGAATTTTAAAAGGGCACTAGGAAACACACTGAGAATCCAGAGTAAATTTTTCCCTGCAAACTATTCCGTTCATGCTAGATGAACGAAATTCTATCCACATGCACAGATCTGAGAGGTAAGTGTGTGTGAAAGTCGAATTTCAAATAGCTTGTTGGGAACACAAATTTTCTTTTCTGTTGCAAACTGCACTCCATATATATATATGTAGAGGTACACGCTCCAACTTGGTTTTACAGTGAAAACTGCAGGAAATTTAAACATGCACCAGGAAAAAACCTGAAAAACCAGTGTTAAACTTTCTCCTGCTACCCGTTCCCCTTGTGGTAGGTAAACGAACGTTTATCCACATGTTCAATTCTGAGAGATAAGTGTGTGTGAAAGCCGTCCTTCACCTAGTTTGTTGAGAATCTAAAGATTCTTTTCAGTTGCAAACTGCAATCCATATATATGTATGGCCATGTACTCTCTCCAAAACGGTTTTACTATGAAAACTGCAGGAACTTTAAACTAGCACTAGGAAAAACACTGAGTACCAGAGTAATATTTCCTCCTGCAAAACTTTCCTTCTGTGATAGATGAACGAATGTCTCTCCACATGCTCAGTTCTGAGAGATAAGTGTGTGTGCAAGCTGTCCTTCAACAAGCTTGTTGGGAACACAAAGTTTCTTTTCAATTGCAAACTGCACTCCATACATATATATGGGGAGGTACTCGCTCGAAATCGTTTTTACGGTGAAAAATGTAGGAACTTCTAATTTGCTCTAGGAAATACACTGAGAAACCAGAGTAAAAATTTCTCATGCAAATCTTTCCCTTTGTGCTAGATGAACGAACGTCTCTCCACATGTTAAGTTCTGAGAGATAAGTGTGTGTGCAAGCCGTCCTTCAACTAGCTTGTTGGGAAAACAAAGTTTCTTTTCAGTTGCAAACTACATTCCATACATATATATGGGGAGGTACTCGCTCCAACGCAGTTTTACATTGAAAACTGCAGGAACTTCAAATCGGCACTAGGAAACACACTGAGAAACCAGAGTAAAATTTTCCCCTGCAACCCTTACATTTGTGCTAGAATAACGAAAGTCTCTCCATATGCTCTGTTCTGACAGATAAGTGTGTGTGAAAGTCTTCCTTCAACTAGCTTGTACGGAACACAAAGCTTCTTTTCAGTTGCCAACTACATTCCATACATATATATGGGGAGGTACTCGTTCCAAATCGATTTTACAATGAAAACTGCAGGAACTTCAAAGCGGCACTAGGAAACACACTGAGAAACCACAGTAAAAGTTTCTCCTGCAAACCGTTTCCTTTGTGCTAGATGAATGAAAGTCTCTTCACATGCTCAGTTCTGAGAGATGTGTGTGTTCCCAAGCCTTCTTTCACCTAAATTGTTGGGAACACAAAGTTTCTTTACAGTTTCAAATTGCAATCCAAACATATATAAGTGAAGTGACTCACTCCAACCCGGTTTTACAGTGATAAGTGAAGGGAATTCATACCGGCACTAGGAAATACACTGAGAAACCACAGTATTAGTTTCCCCTGCAAACCTTTCCTTTTGTGCTAGATGAACGAACGTCTCTCCACATGATGAGTTCTGAGACATAAGTGTGTGTGCAAGCCGTCCTTCACCTAGCTTGTTGGGAAAACTAATATTTTCTTTTGTTGCAATCTGCATTCCATATATATATATGGGTAGGACCTCGCTCCAAATCGTTTTTACTGTGAAAACTGCAGGAATTTCTAACTGGCTCTAGGAAATACCTGAGAAACCAGATTAAAAGTTTCCCCTGCAAACCGATCCCTTTCTGCTACATGAACGAAATTCTGTCCACATGCTCAGTTCTGTGATATAAGTTTGTGTGCAATCCTTACTTCAATTAGCATGTTAGGAATAGAAAGTTTCTTTTAAGTTACAAACTGCACTCCATACAAATATATGGGGAGGATCTCGCTCCAAATCTGTTTTAGAGTGAAAATTGCAAGATCTTCATACCGGCACTAGGAAACACACTGAGAATCCAGAGTAAAGATTTAACCTGTAACCGTACCATGAGTGCTAGATGAATGAAAGTCTCTCCTCATGCTCAGTTCTGAGATATAAGTGTGTGTGAAATCTGAACTTCATCTAGCATGTTGGGAACATAAAATTTCTTTCAGTTGCAAACTGCACTCCATATATGTATATGGCTAGATACTCGTTCCAACTCTGTTTTACAGTGAAAACTGCAGGAACTTCAAACCGGCACTAGGAAACACACTGAGAAATCAGAATGAAAATTTCCCCTTGCAACCCGTTCCTTTTGTGCTAGGTGAACAAACGTCTCTTCACATGCACAGTTCTGAGATATAAGTGTGTCTGCAAGCCGTCCTTCAACTAGCTTGTTGGGAAAACAAAATATTTTTTCAGTTGCAAACTGCACTCCATATATTTATATGGGGAGGTACCAGCTCCAACTCGATTTACATTGTAAACTGCAGGAATTTCAAAACGGCACTAGGAAACACACTGAGAATCCAGAGTAAATTTTTCCCTGCAAACTGTTCCGTTCGTGCTAGATGAACGAACATCTCTCCACATGCACAGTTCTGAGAGGTAAGTGTGTGTGAAAGTCGAATTTCAAATAGCTCGTTGGGAACACAAATTTTCTTTTCAGTTGCAAAATGCACTCCATACATATATATGTAGAGGTACACGCTCCAACTTGGTTTACAGTGAAAACTGCAGGAAATTTAAACATGCACCAGGAAAAAACCTGAAAAACCAGTGTTAAACTTTCTCCTGCTACCCGTTCCCCTTGTGGTAGGTAAACGAACGTTTATCCACATGTTCAAATCTGAGAGATAAGTGTGTGTGAAAGCCGTCCTTCACCTAGTTTGTTGAGAATCTAAAGATTCTTTTCAGTTGCAAACTGCAATCCATATATATGTATGGCCAGGTACTCGCTCCAAAACGGTTTTACTATGAAAACTGCAGGAACATTAAAATAGCACTAGGAAAAACACTGAGTACCAGAGTAATATTTCCTCCTGCAACACTTTCCTTTTGTGCTAGATGAACGAATGTCTCTCCACATGCTCAGTTCTGAGAGATAAGTGTGTGTGCAAGCTGTCCTTCAACTAGCTTGTTGGGAACACAAAGTTTCTTTTCAATTGCAAACTGCACTCCATACATATATATGGGGAGGTACTCGCTCGAAATCGTTTTTACGGTGAAAACTGTAGGAACTTCTAATTTGCTCTAGGAAATACACTGAGAAACCAGAGTAAAAATTTCTCATGCAAATCTTTCCCTTTGTGCTAGATGAACGAACGTCTCTCCACATGTTCAGTTCTGAGAGATAAGTGTGTGTGCAAGCCGTCCTTCAACTAGCTTGTTGGGAAAACATAGTTTCTTTTCAGTTGCAAACTGCACTCCACACATACATATGGGGAGGTACTCGTTCCAAATCGATTTTACAATGAAAACTGCAGGAACTTCAAAGCGGCACTAGGAAACACACTGAGAAACCACAGTAAAAGTTTCTCCTGCAAACCGTTTCCTTTGTGCTAGATGAATGAAAGTCTCTTCACATGCTCAGTTCTGAGAGATGTGTGTGTTCCCAAGCCGTCTTTCACCTAAATTGTTGGGAACACAAAGTTTCTTTACAGTTTCAAATTGCAATCCAAACATATATAAGTGAAGTGACTCGCTCCATCCCGGTTTTACAGTGATAAGTGAAGGGAATTCATACCGGCACTAGGAAATACACTGAGAAACCACAGTATTAGTTTCTCCTGCAAACCGTTCCTTTTGTGCTAGATGAACGAACGTCTCTCCACATGATGAGTTCTGAGACATAAGTGTGTGTGCAAGCCGTCCTTCACCTAGCTTGTTGGGAAAACAAATATTTTTTTTTGTTGCAAACTGCATTCTATATATATATATGGGTAGGTCCTCGCTCCAAATCGTTTTTACTGTGAAAACTGCAGGAATTTCTAACTGGCTCTAGGAAATACACTGAGAAACCAGAGTAAAAGTTTCCCCTGCAAACCGATCCCTTTTATCTACTTGAACGAAATTCTGTCCGCATGCTGAGTTCTGAGAGATAAGTGTGTGTGCAATCCTTATTTCAAATAGCATGTTGGGAACAAAAAGTTTCTTTTAAGTTGCAAACTGCACCCCATACAAATATATGGGGAGGTTCTCCCTCCAAATCTGTTTTACAGTGAAAATTGCAGGATCTTCAAACCGGCACTAGGAAACACACTGAGAATCCAGAGTATAGGTTTAAATTTTAACCGTACCCTGTGTGCTAGATGAATGAAAGTCTCTCCTCATGCTCAGTTCTGAGAGATAAGTGTGTGTGAAATCCGAACTTCACCTAGCTTGTTGGGAAAACAAAGTTTCTTTGCAGTTGCACACTGCACTCCATACATATATATGGCTAGATACCCGCTCCAACATTGTTTTACAATGATAACTGCAGGAACTTCAAACCGGCACTAGGAAACACACTGAGAAAACAGAATAAAAGTTTCCCCTGCAACCCGTTCCTTTTGTTCTAGATGAACGAACGTCTCACCACATGCTCAGTTCTGAGAGATATGTGTATGTGCAAGCCGTCCTGAATCAAGCTTGTTGGAAACACATAGTTTTTACAGTTGCAAATTGCAATCCAAACATATATTTGATAAGTGACTCGCTCCAACGCGTTTTTACAGTGATAAGTGCAGGAACTTCAAACTGGCACTAGGAAAGACACTGAGAAACCACAGGAATTTTTTCTCCTGCAAACCTTTCCCTTTGGGCTAGATGAACGAACGTATCTCCACATGATGAGTTCTGAGACATATGTGTGTGTGCAAACCGTCCTTCACCTAGCTTGTTGGGAACACAAATTTTTTTTTATGTTGCAAACTGCATTCCATTCATCTATATCGGTAGGTCCACGGTCAAAATCGTTTTAACAGTGAAAACTGAAGGAATTTCTAACTGGCTCTAGGAAATACACAGAGAAACCAGGGTAACAGTTACCACTGCACGGATCCCTTTGTGCTACATGAACGAAATTCTGTCCACATGTTCAGATCTGAGAGATAAGTGTGTGTGCAAGCCGTCCTTCACCAAGCTTGTTGGGAACAGAAAGTTTCTTTACAGTTGCAAATTGCAATCCAAATATTTATATGAGTAGTGTTTCACTTCAACTCGATTTTACAGTGAAAATTGCAGGAAGTTCAAACCGGCACTAGGAAAGACACTGAGAAACCACAGTAATAGTTTATCCTGCAAACCGTTCCCTTTGTGCTAGATGAATGAACGTCTGTCCACATGCTCAGTTTTGAGAGATAATTCTGTGTGCAAGCTGACCTTCACATAGCTTGTTTGGAACACAAAGTTTCTTTTCAGTTGCAAATTGCATTCCTTACATATATATCACCAGGTAATCGCTCCAACATGGTTTTACAGTGAAAAATGCAGGAACTTTAAACCAGCATTAGGAAACAAAATGATAAACCAGAGTAAAAGTTTCTCCTGCAAACCATTCCCTTTGTGCTAGATGAACGAATGTCTCTCCACATGCTCAGTTCTGAGATATAAGTGTGTGTGCAAGCCATCCTTCACCTAGCTTGTTGGGAACACAAAGTTTCTTTGCAGTTCCAAACTGCACTATATACATATATATGGAGAGGTACACGCTCCAACTCTGTTTTAAAGTTAAAACTGCAGGATCTTAAAACCGGCAGTAGGAAACACACTGCGAAACCAGAGTAAAAGTTTCTACTGCAAACCGTTACATTTGTGCTAGATGAACGATCAACTGTCCACATGCTCTGTTCTGAGAGATAAGTGTGTGTGAAAGCCGTCCTTCAATTAGCTCTTATGGAACCCAAAGATTCTTTTCTGTCGCAAACTGCAGTCCATACATATATATGGGGAGGTACACGCTCCGAAAAACTTTTACAATTAAAACTGCAGGAACTTCACGCCGGCAGTAGGAAACACAATGAGAAACCAGAGTAAAAGTTTGCCCTGCAAACCGTTCGCTTTGAGCTAAATGAACGAACGTCTCTCCACATGCTCAATTATGAGAGATAATTGTGTGTGCTAGCCGTACTTCAACTAGCTTTTTGGGAACACAAACATTCTTTGCATTTGCAAACTGCACTCCATACATTTATATGGGGAGGTACTCTCTCCAACTCGTTTTTACAGTGAAAACTGCAGGAATTTCTACCCGGCACTTTTAAACACATTGAGAAACCAGAGTAAAAGTTTGCCCGGCAAACCGTTCCCTTTGTGTTAGATGAACGAAATTCTCTCCACATACTCAGTTCTAAGAGATAATTGTCTGTGCAAGCCGTCCTTCACATAGCTTGATGGGAAAACAAAGTTTCTTTTCAGTTGCAAAATGCACTCCATACATATATATGTAAAGGTACACGCTCCAACTTGGTTTTACAGTGAAAACTGCAGGAAATTTAAACATGCACCAGGAAAAAACCTGAAAAACCAGTGTTAAACTTTCTCCTGCTACCTGTTCCCCTTGTGGTAGGTAAACGAACGTTTATCCACATGTTCAGTTCTGAGAGATAAGTGTGTGTGAAAGCCGTACTTCACCTAGTTTGTTGAGAATTTAAAGATTCTTTTCAGTTGCAAACTGCAATCCATATATATGTATGACCATGTACTCGCTCCAAAACGGTTTTACTATGAAAACTGCAGGAACTTTAAACTAGCACTAGGAAAAACACTGAGTACCAGAGTAATATTTCCCCCTGCAACACTTTCCTTTTGTGCTAGATGAACGAATGTCTCTCCACATGCTCAGTTCTGAGAGATAAGTGTGTGTGCAAGCTGTCCTTCAACTTGCTTGTTGGGAACACAAAGTTTCTTTTCAATTGCAAACTGCACTCCATACATATATATGGGGAGGTACTCGCTCGAAATCGTTTTTACGGTGAAAACTGTAGGAACTTCTAATTTGCTCTAGGAAATACACTGAGAAACCAGAGTAAAAATTTCTCATGCAAATCTTTCCCTTTGTGCTAGATGAACGAACGTCTCTCCACATGTTCAGTTCTGAGAGATAAGTGTGTGTGCAAGCCGTCCTTCAACTAGCTTGTTGGGAAAACATAGTTTCTTTTCAGTTGCAAACTGCACTCCACACATACATATGGGGAGGTACACGTTCCAAATCGATTTTACAATGAAAACTGCAGGAACTTCAAAGCGGCACTAGGAAACACACTGAGAAACCACAGTAAAAGTTTCTCCTGCAAACCGTTTCCTTTGTGCTAGATGAATGAAAGTCTCTTCACATGCTATGTTCTGAGAGATGTGTGTGTTCCCAAGCCGTCTTTCACCTAAATTGTTGGGAACACAAAGATTCTTTACAGTTTCAAATTGCAATCCAAACATATATAAGTGAAGTGACTCGCTCCATCCCGGTTTTACAGTGATAAGTGAAGGGAATTCATACCGGCACTAGGAAATACACTGAGAAACCACAGTATTAGTTTCTCCTGCAAACCGTTCCCTTTGTGCTAGATGAACGAACGTCTCTCCACATGATGAGTTCTGAGACAGAAATGTGTGTGTAAGCCGTCCTTCACCTAGCTTGTTGGGAAAACAAGTATTTTTTTTTGTTGCAAACTGCATTCTATATATATATATGGGTAGGTCCTCGCTCCAAATCGTTTTTACTGTGAAAACTGCAGGAATGTCTAACTGGCTCTAGGAAATACACTGAGAAAGCAGAGTAAAAGTTTCCCCTGCAAACCGATCCCTTTTTGCTACATGAACGAAATTCTGTCCACATGCTCAGTTCTGAGAGATAAGTGTGTGTGCAATCCGTATTTCAAATAGCATGTTGGGAACAAAAAGACTGTTTTAAGTTGCAAACTGCACTCCATACAAATATATGGGGAGGTTCTCTCTCCAAATCTGTTTTACAGTAAAAATTGCAGGATCTTCAAACCGGCACTAGGAAACACACTGAGAATCCAGAGTATAGGTTTAAATTGTAACCGTACCCTGTGTGCTAGATGAATGAAAGTCTCTCCTCATGCTCAGTTCTGAGAGATAAGTGTGTGTGAAATCCGAACTTCACCTAGCTTGTTGGGAAAACAAAGTTTCTTTTCAGTTGCACACTGCACTCCATACATATATATGGCTAGATACCCGCTCCAACATTGTTTTACAATGATAACTGCAGGAACTTCAAACCGGCACTAGGAAACACACTGAGAAAACAGAATAAAAGTTTCCCCTGCAACCCGTTCCTTTTGTTCTAGATGAACGAACGTCTCACCACATGCTCAGTTCTGAGAGATATGTGTATGTGTAAGCCGTCCTGAACCAAGCTTGTTGGAAACACATAGTTTTTACAGTTGCAAATTGCAATCCAAACATATATTTGATAAGTGACTCGCTCCAACGCGTTTTTACAGTGATAAGTGCAGGAACTTCAAACTGGCACTAGGAAAGACACTGAGAAACCACAGGAATTTTTTCTCCTGCAAACCTTTCCCTTTGGGCTAGATGAACGAACGTCTCTCCACATGATGAGTTCTGAGACATATGTGTGTGTGCAAGCCGTCCTTCACCTAGCTTGTTGGGAACACAAATTTTTTTTTATGTTGCAAACTGCATTCCATTTATCTATATCGGTAGGACCACGGTCAAAATCGTTTTAACATTGAAAACTGAAGGAATTTCTAACTGGCTCTAGGAAATACACAGAGAAACCAGAGTAACAGTTACACCTGCACGGATCCCTTTGTGCTACATGAACGAAATTCTGTCCACATGTTCAGATCTGAGAGATAAGTGTGTGTGCAAGCCGTCCTTCAACAAGCTTGTTGGGAACAGAAAGTTTCTTTAAAGTTGCAAATTGCAATCCAAATATTTATATGAGTAGTGTTTCACTTCAACTCGATTTTACAGTGAAAATTGCAGGAAGTTCAAACCGGCACTAGGAAAGACACTGAGAAACCACAGTAATAGTTTATCCTGCAAACCGTTCCCTTTGTGCTAGATGAATGAACGTCTGTCCACATGCTCAGTTTTGAGAGATAATTCTGTGTGCAAGCTGAACTTCACCTATCTTGTTTGGAACACAAAGTTTCTTTTCAGTTGCAAATTGCATTCCTTACATATATATGACCTGGTAATCGCTCCAACACGGTTTTATAGTGAAAACTGCAGGAACTTTAAACCAGCACTAGGAAACAAAATGATAAACCAGAGTAAAAGTTTCTCCTGCAAACCATTCCCTTTGTGCTAGATGAACGAATGTCTCTCCACATGCTCAGTTCTGAGATATAAGTGTTTGTGCAAGCCGTCCTTCAACTAACTTGTTAGGAAAACAAAATTTCTTTTCAGTTGCAAACTGCACTCCATAAATATATATTGGGAGGTACCTGCTCCAACTCGATTTACATTGTAAACTGCAGGAAATTCAAACCGTCACTAGGAAACACACTGAGAAACCAGAGTATTATTTTCCCCTGCATGCCGTTCCCCTTGAGCTAGATGAACGAACGTTTATCCAAATGCTCAATTCTGAGAGATAGGTGTGCGTGAAAGCCGTCCTTCACCTAGCTTGTTGAGAACCTCAAGATTCTTTTCAGGTGCAAACTGCAATCCGTACATATATATGCCCAGGTACTCTTTCCAAAACGGTTTTACAGTGAAAACTGCAGGAACTTTAAACTAGCACTAGGAAACACACTGAGAACCAGAGTAATATTTTCTCCTGCAACCCTTTCCTTTTGTGCTAGATGAACGAATGTCTCTCCACATGCTCTGTTCTGAGAGATAAATGTGAGTGCAAGCCGTTCTTCACCTAGCTTGTTTTGAACACAAAGTTTCTTTTCAGTTGAAAACTGCCGTACATACATATATATGGGGAGGTACACGCTCCAATTCTGTTTTAAAGTGAAAACTGCAGGATCTTCAACCCCGCAGTAGGAAAAACACTGAGAAACCAGAGTAAAAATTTCTCCTGCATACTGTTCCTTTTGTGCTAGATGAACGAACGACTGTCCACATGCTCTGTTCTGAGAGATAAGTGTGTGTGAAAGCCGTCCTTCAAATAGCTCGTAGGGAACACAAAGATTCTTTTCAGTCGCAAATTGCAGTCCATATACATATATGGGGTGGTTCTCGCTACAAATCACATTTACAGTGAAAACTGCAGGAAATTCATACCGACACTAGGAAACACACTGAGAATCCAGAGTAAAAATTTCTCCTGCAAACCGTTCCCTTTGTGGTAGATGAAGGAAAGTAGCTCCACATATTCAGTTCTGAGAAATAACTGTGTGTGAAAGCCGTCATTCACCTAGCTTGTTGGGAACACAAAGTTTCTTTTCAGTTGCAAAATGCACTCCATACATATATATGGGGATGTACTCACTCCTATTCACTTTTACAGTGAAAACTGCAGGAACTTCAAACCAGCACTAGGAAACACTCTGCGAAACAAGAGTAATTGTTTCCCTGCAACCAGTTCCTTTTGTGATATATGAATGGACGTTTCTCCACATGCTCGGTTCTGAGAGATGTGTGAGTGTGCAAGCCGTCCTTCACCAAGCTTGTTGGGAACAGAAAGTTTCTTTACAGTTGCACATTGCAATCAAAACATGTATATGAGAAGTGTTTCGCTTCAACTCCGTTTTACAGTGAAAAGTGCAGGAAGTTCAAACCGGCACTAGGAAAGACACTGAGAAACCACAGTAATAGTTTATCCTGCAAACCGTTCCCTTTGTGCTAGATGAACGAACGTCTCTACACATGCTCAGTTTTGAGAGATAATTGTGTGTGCAAGCTGACCTTCACCTAGCTTGTTTGGAACACAAAGTTACTTTTCAGTTGCAAACTGCACTCCATACATATATACAGGGAGGTACCCGCTCCAACTCGGTTTTTACAGGGATAAGTGCAGGAACTTCAAACCGGCACTAATAAACCCACTGAGAATCCACAGTAATAGTTTCTCCTGCAAACCGTTCCCTTTGTGCTGGATAAACGAACGTTTATCCACATGCTCAATTCTGAGAGATAAGTGTGTGTGAAAGCCGTCCTTCACCTAGTTTGTTGGTAAAACAAAGATCCTTTACAGTTGGAAACTGCACTCCGTACAATTATCGGTGGAAGTACACGTTCCAAATCGGTTTTACAGAGAAAACTGCTCGTACTTCAAACCGGCATTGGGAAACTCAATATGAAACCACAGTACTGTTTCACCATCAAACCGTTCCCATTGTGCTAGATGAAAGAATGTCTCTCCACATGCTCAGTTCTGAGAGATAAGTGTTTGTGCAAGCCGTCCTTCAAATAGCTAGTTGGGAAAACAAAATTTCTTTTCAGTTGCAAACTGCACTCCATAAATATATATGGGGAGGTACCCGCTCCAACTCGATTTACATTGTAACCTGGAGGAAATTCAAACCGGCACTAGGAAACACACTGAGAAACCAGAGTCAATGTTTAACCTGTAACCGTTCCCTGTGTGCTAGATGAATGAAAGTCTCTACTCATGCTCAGTTCTGAGAAAGAAGTGTGCGTGAAATCCGAACTTCATCTAGCATGTTGGGAACATAAAATTTCTTTTCAGTTGCAAACTGCACTCCATACATATATATGGCTAGATACTCCTTCCAAATCTGTTTTACAGTGAAAACTGCAGGAACTTCAAACCGGCACTAGGAAGCACACTGAGAAATCAGAATAAAAGTTTCCCCTGCAACCTGTTCCTTTTGTGCTAGGTGAACGAACGTCTCTCCACATGCTCAGTTCTGAGAGATGTGTGTGTGTGCAAGCCGTCCTTCACCAAGCTTGTTGGGAACAGAAAGTTTCTTTACAGTTGCAAATTGCAATCCAGACATATACATGACTAGTGTTTCGCTTCAACTCGGTTTTACAGTGAAAATTGCAGGAAGTTCAAACCAGCACTAGGAAAGACACTGATAAACCACAGTAATAGTTTATCCTGCAAACCGTTCCCTTTGTGCTAGATGAACGAACGTCTCTCCACATGCTCAGTTTTGAGAGATAATTCTGTGTGCAAGCCGACCTTCACTTCTTTGTTTGGAACACAAAGTGTCTTTTCAGTTGCAAATTGCACTCCTTATATATATATGACCAGGTAATCTCTCCAACACGGTTTTACAGTGAAAACTGCAGGAACTTTAAACCAGCACTAGGAAACAAAATGAGAAACCAGAGTAATAGTTTCTCCTGCAACCCATTCCCTTTGTGCTAGATGAAGGAATGTCTCTCCACATGCTCAGTTCTGAGAGATAAGTGTGTGTGCAAGCCATCCTTCACCTAGCTTGTTGGGAACACAAAGTTTCTTTGCAGGTGCAAACTGCAGTACATACATATATATGGAGAGGTACACGCTCCAAATCTGTTTTAAAGTTAAAACTGCAGGATCTTAAAACCGGCAGTAGGAAACCCATTGCGAAACCAGAGTAAAAGTTTCTCCTGCAAACCGTTACATTTGTGCTAGATGAACGATCAACTGTCCACATGCTCTGTTCTGGGAGATAAGTGTGTGTGAAAGCCGTCCTTCAATTAGCTCGTAGGGAACCCAAAGATTCTTTTCTGTCGCCAACTGCAGTCCATACATATATATGGGGAGGTACACGCTCCAAAAATCTTTTACAATTAAAACTGCAGGAACTTCACGCCGGCAGTAGGAAACACAATGAGAAACCAGAGTAAAAGTTTGCCCTGCAAACCGTTCGCATTGTGCTAAATGAACGAACGTCTCTCCACATGCTCAGTTCTGAGAGATAATTGTGTGTGCTAGCCGTACTTCAACTAGCTTTTTGGGAACACAAACATTCTTTGCATTTGCAAACTGCACTCCATACATTTATATGGGGAGGTACTCTCTCCAACTGGTTTTTACACTGAAAACTGCAGGAATTTCTACCCGGCAGTTGGAAACACATTGAGAAACCAGAGTAAAAGTTTGCCCTGCAAACCGTTCCCTTTGTGTTAGATGAACGAAATTCTCTCCACATGCTCAGTTCTAAGAGATATTTGTGTGTGCAAGCCGTCCTTCACATAGCTTGATGGGAAAACAAAGTTTCTTTTCAGTTGCAAACTGCACTCCATACATATATATGGGGAGGTACTCGCTTCAACTAGGTTTTACAGTGAAATCTTCTGGAAATTAAAACGGGCACTATGAAAAACACTGGGAAACCAGAGTAAAATTTTATCCTGCTACCACTTCCCTTTGTGATAGATGAACGAACGTCTCTCCACATGATCACTTCTGAGAGATAATTGTGTGTGCAAGCCGTCCTTCAAATAGATTGTTGGGAACACAAAGTTTCTTTTCAGTTGCAATCTGCACTCCATACATATATATGGGGAGGTAAACGCTCCAACTCAATTTTACGGAGAAAACTGCAGGAACCTCAAACCGTCACTAGGAAACACACTGAGAAACCAGAGTAATTATTTCCCTTCAACCAGTTCCCTTTGAGCTAGATGAAAGAACGTCTCTCCACATGCTCATTT
The DNA here is from genome assembly GCF_009834535.1 of Camelus ferus. Classification (NCBI taxonomy): domain Eukaryota; kingdom Metazoa; phylum Chordata; class Mammalia; order Artiodactyla; family Camelidae; genus Camelus; species Camelus ferus. The sequence goes on along the minus strand of NC_045711.1, from coordinate 53,774,673 downwards.
CTTAGAGATTAGCGTGTGTGCAAGCCGTCCTTCAACTAGCTTGTTGGGAAAACAAAGTTTATTTTCAGTTGAAAACTACACTCCATACTTATATAAGGAAGGAACTCGCTCCAACTCGGTTTACAGTGTAAACTTCAGGAACTTAAAACAAGCATTAGGAAAATCACTGAGAAACCAGAGTAAAAGTTTCCCCTGCAACCCGTTCCCTTTGAACTAGATGAACGAACGTCTCTCCACATGATCACTTCTGAGTGATAATAGCTTGTGCAAGCCTTCCTTCACCTAGCTTGTTGGGAACACAAAGTTACTTTTCAGTTGCAAACTGCACTCCATACATATATACAGGGTGGTACCCGCTCCAACTCGGTTTTTACAGGGATAAGTGCAGGAACTTCAAACCGGCACTCATAAACACACTGAGAATCCACAGTAATAGTTTCTCCTGCAAAACTTTCCCTTTGTACTAGATGAAAGAACGTCTCTCCACATGCTCATTTTTGAGAGATAATTGTGTGTGCAAACCGTCCTTCACCTAGCTTGTTGGTAAAACAAAGATCCTTTAGAGTTGGAAAGTGCACTCCATACAATTATCGGTGGAAGTACACGTTCCAAATCGGTTTTACAGTGAAAACTGCTCGTAATTCAAACCGGCATTGGGAAACTCAATAAGAAACCACAGTAATGTTTCACCATCAAACCGTTCCCATTGTGCAAGATGAAAGAATGTCTCTCCACATGCTCAGTTCTGAGAGATAAGTGTTTGTGCAAGCCGGCCTTCAACTAACTTGTTGGGAAAACAAAATTTCTTTTCAGTTGCAAACTGCACTCCATAAATATATATGGGGAGGTACCAGCTCCAACTCGATTTACATTGTAAACTGCAGGAATTTCAAACCGGCACTAGGAAACACACTGAGAAACCAGAGTATTAGTTTCCCCTGCATGCCGTTCCCCTTGAGCTAGATGAACCAACGTTTATCCAAATGCTCAATTCTGAGAGATAGGTGTGTGTGAAAGCCGTCCTTCACCTAGCTTGTTGAGAACCTCAAGATTCTTTTCAGTTGCAAACTGCAATCCGTACATATATATGCCCAGGTACTCTTTCCAAAACGGTTTTACAGTGAAAACTGCAGGAACTTTAAACTAGCACTAGGAAACACACTGAGAACCAGAGTAATATTTTCTCCTGCAACCCTTTCCTTTTTTGCTAGATGAACGAATGTCTCTCCACATTCTCTGTTCTGAGAGATAAATGTGAGTGCAAGCCGTTCTTCACCTAGCTTGTTTTGAACACAAAGTTTCTTTTCAGTTGAAAACTGCCGTACATACATATATATGGGGAGGTACACGCCCCAAATCTGTTTTAAAGTGAAAACTGCAGGATCTTCAACCCCGCAGTAGGAAATACACTGAGAAACCAGAGTAAAAATTTCTCCTGCATACTGTTCCTTTTGTGCTAGATGAACGAACGACTGTCCACATGCTCTGTTCTGAGGGATAAGTGTGTGTGAAATCCGTCCTTCAAATAGCTCGTAGGGAACACAAAGATTCTCTTCAGTCGCAAATTGCAGTCCATATACATATATGGGGTGGTTCTCCCTACAAATCGCATTTACAGTGAAAACTGCAGGAAATTCATACCGGCACTAGGAAACACACTGAGAATCCAGAGTAAAAATTTCTCCTGCAAACCGTTCCCTTTGTGGTAGATGAAGGAAATTAGCTCCACATATTCAGTTCTGAGAAATAACTGTGTGTGAAAGCCGTCATTCACCTAGCTTGTTGGGAACAAAAAGTTTCTTTTCAGTTGCAAAATGCACTCCATACATATATATGGGGATGTACTCACTCCTATTCACTTTTACAGTGAAAACTGCAGGAACTTCAAAACAGCACTAGGAAACACTCTGCGAAGCAAGAGTAATTGTTTCCCTGCAACCAGTTCCTTTTGTGCTATGTGAATGGAGTTTCTCCACATGCTCGGTTCTGAGAGATGTGTGAGTGTGCAAGCCGTCCTTCACCAAGCTTGTTGGGAACAGAAAGTTTCTTTACAGTTGCACATTGCAATCAAAACATGTATATGAGAAGTGTTTCGCTTCAACTCCGTTTTACAGTGAAAAGTGCAGGAAGTTCAAACCGGCACTAGGAAAGACACTGAGATACCACAGTAATAGTTTATCCTGCAAACCGTTCCCTTTGTGCTAGATGAACGAACGTCTCTACACATGCTCAGTTTTGAGAGATAATTGTGTGTGCAAGCCGACCTTCACCTAGCTTGTTTGGAACACAAATTTACTTTTAAGTTGCAAAATGCACTCCATACATATATACAGGGAGGTACCCGCTCCAACTCGGTTTTTACAGGGATAAGTGCAGGAACTTCAAACCGGCACTAATAAACACACTGAGAATCCACAGTAATAGTTTCTCCTGCAAACCTTTCCCTTTGTGCTGGATAAACGAACGTTTATCCACATGCTCAATTCTGAGCGATAAGTGTGTGTGAAAGCCGTCCTTCACCTAGTTTGTTGGTAAAACAAAGATCCTTTACAGTTGGAAACTGCACTCCGTACAATTATCGGTGGAAGTACACGTTCCATATCGGTTTTACAGAGAAAACTGCTCGTACTTCAAACCGGCATTGGGAAACTCAATATGAAACCACAGTACTGTTTCACCATCAAACCGTTCCCATTGTGCTAGATGAAAGAATGTCTCTCCACATGCTCAGTTCTGAGAGATAAGTGTTTGTGCAAGCCATCCTTCAAATAGCTAGTTGGGAAAACAAAATTTCTTTTCAGTTGCAAACTGCACTCCATAAATATATATGGGGAGGTACCCGCTCCAACTCGATTTACATTGTAACCTGGAGGAAATTCAAACCGGCACTAGGAAACACACTGAGAAACCAGAGTCAATGTTTAACCTGTAACCGTTCCCTGTGTGCTAGATGAATGAAAGTCTCTACTCGTGCTCAGTTCTGAGAGAGAAGTGTGCGTGAAATCCGAACTTCATCTAGCATGTTGGGAACATAAAATTTCTTTTCAGTTGCAAACTGCACTCCATACATATATATGGCTAGATACTCCTTCCAAATCTGTTTTACAGTGAAAACTGCAGGAACTTCAAACCGGCACTAGGAAACACACTGAGAAATCAGAATAAAAGTTTCCCCTGCAACCTGTTCCTTTTGTGCTAGGTGAACGAACGTCTCTCCACATGCTCAGTTCTGAGAGATGTGTGTGTGTGCAAGCCGTCCTTCACCAAGCTTGTTGGGAACAGAAAGTTTCTTTACAGTTGCAAATTGCAATCCAGACATATACATGACTAGTGTTTCGCTTCAACTCGGTTTTACAGTGAAAATTGCAGGAAGTTCAAACCAGCACTAGGAAAGACACTGAGAAACCACAGTAATAGTTTATCCTGCAAACCGTTCCCTTTGTGCTAGATGAAGGAACGTCTCTCCACATGCTCAGTTTTGAGAGATAATTCTGTGTGCAACCCGACCTTCAACTAGCTTGTTTGGAACACAAAGGTTCTTTTCAGTTGCAAATTGCACTCCTTACATATATATGGCCAGGTAATCGCTCCAACAGGATTTTACAGTGAAAACTGCAGGAACTTTAAACCAGCACTAGGAAACAAAATGAGAAACCAGAGAAAAAGTTTCTCCTGCAACCCATTCCCTTTGTGCTAGATGAACGAATGTCTCTCCACATGCTCAGTTCTGAGAGATAAGTGTGTGTGCAAGCCATCCTTCACCTAGCTTGTTGGGAACACAAAGTTTCTTTGCAGTTGCAAACTGCAGTACATACATATATATGGAGAAGTACACGCTCCAACTCTGTTTTAAAGTTAAAACTGCAGGATCTTAAAACCGGCAGTAGGAAACCCATTGCGAAACCAGAGTAAAAGTTTCTCCTGCAAACCGTTACATTTGTGCTAGATGAACGATCAACTGTCCACATGCTCTGTTCTGGGAGATAAGTGTGTGTGAAAGCCGTCCTTCAATTAGCTCGTAGGGAACCCAAAGATTCTTTTCTGTCGCCAACTGCAGTCCATACATATATATGGGGAGGTACACGCTCCAAAAATCTTTTACAATTAAAACTGCAGGAACTTCACGCCGGCAGTAGGAAACACAATGAGAAACCAGAGTAAAAGTTTGCCCTGCAAACCGTTCGCTTTGTGCTAAATGAACGAACGTCTCTCCACATGCTCAGTTCTGAGAGATAATTGTGAGTGCTATCCGTACTTCAACTAGCTTTTTGGGAACACAAACATTCTTTGCATTTGCAAACTGCACTCCATACATTTATATGGGGAGGTACTCTCTCCAACTCGTTTTTACAGTGATAACTGCAGGAACTTCAAACCGGCACTAGGAAACACAATGAGAAAACAGAATAAAAGTTTCCCCTGCAACCCGTTCCTTTTGTTCTACTTGAACGAACGTCTCTCCCCATGCTCAGTTCTGAGAGATGTGGGTGTGTGCAAGCCGTCCTTCACCAAGCTTGTTGGGAACAGAAAGTTTCTTTACAGTTGCAAAATGCACTCCATAAATATATATGTTTAGGTACCGGCTCCAAATCACTTTTACAGGGATAAGTGCAGGAACTTCAAACCGGCACTAATAAACACAGTGAGAAACCACAGTAATAGTTTCTCCTGTAAACCGTTCCCTTTGTGCTAGATGAAAAAACATCTCTCCACATGCTCAGTTCTGAGAGATAAGTGTGTCTGAAAGCCGTCCTTCAACTAGCTTGTTGGGAAAACAAAATTTTTTTTCAGTTGCAAACTGCACTCCATATATTTATATGGGGAGGTACCAGCTCCAACTCGATTTACATTGTAAACTGCAGGAATTTCAAAACGGCTCTAGGAAATACACTGAGAATCCAGAGTAAATTTTTCCCTGTGAACTGTTCCGTTCGTGCTAGATGAACGAACTTCTCTCCACATGCACAGTTCTGAGAGGTAAGTGTGTGTGAAAGTCGAATTTCAAATTGCTCATTGGGAACACAAATTTTCTTTTCTGTTGCAAACTGCACTCCATAAATATATATGGGGAGGTTCACGCACCAACTTGGTTTTACAGTGAAAACTGCAGGAAATTTAAACATGCACCAGGAAAAATCCTGAAAAAGCAGTGTTAAACTTTCTCCTGCGTCCCGTTCCCCTTGTGATAGGTAAACGAACGTTTATCCACATGCTCAATTCTGAGAGATAAGTGTGTGTGAAAGCCGTCCTTCACCTATTTTGTTGAGAATCTAAAGATTCTTTTCAGTTGCAAACTGCAATCCATATATATGCATTGCCAGGTACTCGCTCCAAAACGGTTTTACTATGAAAACTGCAGGAACTTTAAACTAGCACTAGGAAAAACCCTGAGTACCAGAGAAATATTTTCTCCTGCAACACTTTCCTTTTGTGCTAGATGAATGAATGTCTCTCCACATGCTCAGTTCTGAGAGATAAGTGTGTGTGCAAGCCGTCCTTCAACTAGCTTGTTGGGAACAAAAAGTTTCTTTTCATTTGCAAACTGCACTCCATACATATATATGGGGAGGTACTCGCTTGAAATCGTTTTTAAGGTGAAACTGTAGGAACTTCTAATTTGCTCTAGGAAATACACTGAGAAACCAGAGTAAAAGTTTCTCCTGCAAACCTTTCCCTTTGTGCTAGATGAACGAACGTCTCTCCACATGATGAGTTCTGAGACATAAGTGTGTGTGCAAGCCTTCCTTCACCTAGCTTGTTGGGAAAACTAATATTTTCTTTTGTTGCAAACTGCATTCCATATATATATATGGGTAGGACCTCGCTCCAAATCGTTTTTACTGTGAAAACTGCAGGAATTTCTAACTGGCTCTAGGAAATACCTGAGAAACCAGAGTAAAAGTTTCCCCTGCAAACCGATCCCTTTGTGCTACATGAACGAAATTCTGTCCACATGCTCAGTTCTGAGAGATAAGTTTGTGTGCAATCCTTACTTCAATTAGCATGTTAGGAATAGAAAGTTTCTTTTAAGTTGCAAACTGCACTCCATACAAATATATGGGGAGGATCTCGCTCCAAATCTGTTTTAGAGTGAAAATTGCAAGATCTTCATACCGGCACTAGGAAACACACTGAGAATCCAGAGTAAAGATTTAACCTGTAACCGTACCATGAGTGCTAGATGAATGAAAGTCTCTCCTCATGCTCAGTTCTGAGATATAAGTGTGTGTGAAATCCGAACTTAACCTAGCTTGTTTGGAAAACAAAGTTTCTTTTCAGTTGCAAGCTGCACTCCATACATATATATGGCTAGATACCTGCTCCAACACGGTTTTACAGTGATAACTGCAGGAACATCAAACCGGCACTAGGAAACACACTGAGAAAACAGAATAAAAGTTTCCCCTGCAAACCGTTCCATTTGTTCTAGATGAACGAACGTCTCTCCACATGCTCAGTTCTGAGAGATGTGTGTGTGTGCAAGATGTCCTTCACCAAGCTTGTTGGGAACACAAAGTTTCTTTTCAGCTGCAAACGGCACTCCACAAATATATATGTTGAGTTACCCGCTCCAACTCTCTTTTACAGGGATAAGTGCAGGAACTTCAAACCGGCACTAATAAACACACTGAGAAACCACAGTAATAGTTTCAGCTTAAAACCGTTCCCTTTGTGCTAGATGAACGAACGTCTCTCCACATGCTCATTTTTGAAAGATAATTGTGTGTGCAAGCCGTCCTTCACCTAGCTTGTTGGGAACACAAAGTTTCTTTTCAGTTGCAAACTGCACTCCATACAATTATAGGTGGAGGTACACGCTCCAAATCGGTTTTACACTGAAAACTGCTCGTACTTCAAACCGGCATTAGGAAACTCAATAAGAAACCACAGTAAACTTTTCCCATTAAACTGTTCCCATTGTGCTAGATGAACGAAAGTCTCTCCACATGCTCAGTTCTGAGAGATAAGTGTGTCTGCAAGCCGTCCTTCAACTAGCTTGTTTGGAAAACAAAATTTTTTTTCAGTTGCAAACTGCACTCCATATATTTATATGGGGAGGTACCAGCTCCAACTCGATTTACATTGTAAACTGCAGGAATTTCAAAACGGCACTAGGAAACACACTGAGAATCCAGAGTAAATTTTTCCCTGCAAACTGTTCCGTTCGTGCTAGATGAACGAACTTCTCTCCACATGCAAAGTTCTGAGAGGTACGTGTGTGTTAAAGTCGAATTTCAAATAGCTCGTTGGGAACACAAATTTTCTTTTCAGTTGCAAACTGCACTCCATACATATATATGGGGAGGTACAAGCACCAACTTGATTTTACAGTGAAAACGGCAGGAAATTTAAACATGCACCAGGAAAAAACCTGAAAAACCAGTGTTAAACTTTCTCCTGCAACCCGTTCCCCCTGTGGTAGGTAAACGAACGTTTATCCACATGCTCAATTCTGAGAGATAAGTGTGTGTGAAAGCCGTCCTTCACCTAGTTTGTTGAGAATCTAAAGATTCTTTTCAGTTGCAAACGGCAATCCATATATATGTATGGCCACGTACTCGCTCCAAAACGGTTTTACTATGAAAACTGCAGGAACTTTAAACTAGCACTAGGAAAAACACTGAGTACCAGAGTAATATTTTCTCCTGCAACACTTTCCTTTTGTGCTAGATGAACGAATCTCCCTCCAATTGCTCAGTTCTGAGAGATAAGTGTGTGTGCAAGCTGTCCTTCAACTAGCTTGTTGGGAACACAAAGTTTCTTTTCATTTGCAAACTGCACTTCATACATGTATATGGGGTGGTACTCGCTCGAAATCGTTTTTACGGTGAAAACTGTAGGAACTTCTAATTTGCTCTAGGAAATACACTGAGAAACCAGAGTAAAAGTTTCTCATGCAAATCTTTCCCTTTGTGCTAGATGAACGAACGTCTCTCCACATGTTCAGTTCTGAGAGATAAGTGTGTGTGCAAGCCGACCTTCAACTACCTTGTTGGGAAAATATAGTTTCTTTTAAGTTGCAAACTGCACTCCATACATATATATGGGGAGGTACTCGTTCCAAATCGGTTTTACAATGAAAACTGCAGGAACTTCAAAGCGGCACTAGGAAACACACTGAGAAACCACAGTAACAGTTTCTCCTGCAAACCGTTTCCTTTGTACTAGATGAATGAAAGTCTCTCCACATGCTCAGTTCTGAGAGATGTGTGTGTTCCCAAGCCGTCCTTCACCTAACTTGTTGGGAACACAAAGTTTCTTTACAGTTTCTAATTGCAATCCAAACATATATAAGTGAAGTGAATCGCTCCAACCCGGTTTTACAGAGATAAGTGCAGGAACTTCAAACCGGCACTAGGAAAGACACTGAGAAACCACAGGAATATTTTCTCCTGCAAATCTTTCCCTTTGTGCTAGATGAACGAACGTCTGTCCACATGATGAGTTCTGAGACATAAGTGTGTGTGCAAGTCTTCCTTCACCTAGCTTGTTGGGAAAACAAATATTTTTTTTTGATGCAAACTGCATTCCATATATATATATGGGTAGGTCCTCGCTCCAAATCGTTTTTACTGTGAAAACTGCAAGAATTTCCAACTGGCTCTAGGAAAAACACTGAGAAACCAGAGTAAAAGTTTCCCCTGCAAACCGATCCCTTTGTGTTACATGAACGAAATTCTGTCCACATGCTCAGTTCTGAGAGATAAGTGTGTGTGCAATCCGTATTTCAAATAGCATGTTGGGAACAGAAAGTTTCTTTTAAGTTGCAGACTGCACCCCATACAAATATATGGGGAGGTTCTTGCTCCAAATCTGTTTTACAGTGAAAATTGCAGGATTTTCAAACCGGCACTAGGAAACACACTGAGAATCCAGAGTAAAGATTTAACCTGTAACCGTACCCTGTGTGCTAGATGAATGAAAGTCTCTCCTCATGCTCAGTTCTGAGAGATAAGTGTGTGTGAAATCCGAACTTCACCTAGCTTGTTGGGAAAACAAAGTTTCTTTTCAGTTGCACACTGCAATCCATACATATATATGGCTAGACACCCGCTCCAACATTGTTTTACAGTGATAACTGCAGGAACTTCAAACCGGCACTAGGAAACACACTGAGTAAACAGAATAAAAGTTTCCCCTGCAACCGGTTCCTTTTGTTCTAGATGAACGAACGTCTCACCACATGCTCAGTTCTGAGAGATATGTGTGTGTGCAAGCCGTCCTGAACCAAGCTTGTTGGAAACACAAAGTTTTTACAGTTGCAAATTGCAATCCAAACATATATTTGATAACTGACTCGCTCCAACGCGGTTTTACAGTGATAACTGCAGGAACTTCAAACCGGCACTAGGAAAGACACTGAGAAACCACAGGAATATTTTCTCCTGCCAACTTTCCCATTGTGCTAGATGAACGAACGTCTCTCCACATGATGAGTTCTGAGACATAAGTGTGTGTGCAAGCCTTCCTTCACCTAGCTTGTTGGGAAAACAAATATTTTTTTCTGTTGCAAACTGCATTCCATATATATATATCGGTAGGTACACGCTCAAAATCGTTTTTACAATGAAAACTGCAGGAATTTCTAACTGGCTCTAAGAAATACACTGAGAAACCAGAGTAAAAGTTTCCCCTTCACCGATCCCTTTGTGCTACATGAACGAAATTCTGTCCACATCCTCAGTTCTGAGAAATAAGTGTGTGTGCAAGCCGTCCTTCACCGAGCTTGTTGGGAACAGAAAGTTTCTTTAAAGTTGCAAATTGCAATCCAAACATATATATGAGTAGTGTTTCACTTCATCTCGGTTTTACAGTGAAAAGTGCAGGAAGTTCAAACCGGCACTAGAAAGACACTGAGAAACCACAGTAATAGTTTATCCTGCAAACTGTTCCCTTTTTCGCTAGATGAACGAACGTCTCTCCACATGCTCAGTTTTGAGAGATAATTCTGTGTGCAAGCTGACCTTCACCTAGCTTGTTTGGAACACATAGTTTCTTTTCAGTTGCAAATTGCACTCCTTATATATATATGACCAGGTAATCTATCCAACACGGTTTTACAGTGAAAACTGCAGGAACTTTAAACCAGCACTAGGAAACAAAATGAGAAACCAGAGTAATAGTTTCTCCTGCAACCCATTCCCTTTGTGCTAGATGAACGAATGTCTCTCCACATGCTCAGTTCTGAGATATAATTGTGTGTGCAAGCCATCCTTCACCTAGCTTGTTGGGAACACAAAGTTTCTTTGCAGTTGCAAACTGCAGTACATACATATATATGGAGAGGTACACGCTCCAACTCTGTTTTAAAGTTAAAACTGCAGGATCTTAAAACCGGCAGTAGGAAACCCATTGCAAAACCAGAGTAAAAGTTTCTCCTGCAAACCGTTACATTTGTGCTAGATGAACGATCAACTGTCCACATGTTCTGTTCTGGGAGATAAGTGTGTGTGAAAGCCGTCCTTCAATTAGCTCGTAGGGAACCCAAAGATTCTTTTCTGTCGCAAACTGCAGTCCATACATTTATATGGGGAGGTACACGCTCCGAAAATCTTTTACAATTAAAACTGCAGGAACTTCACGCCGGCAGTAGGAAACACAATGAGAAACCAGAGTAAAAGTTTGCCCTGCAAACCGTTCGCTTTGAGCTAAATGAACGAACGTCTCTCCACATGCTCAGTTCTGAGAGATAATTGTGTGTGCTAGCCGTACTTCAACTAGCTTTTTGGGAACACAAACATTCTTTGCATTTGCAAACTGCACTCCATACATTTATATGGGGAGGTACTCTCTCCAACTCGTTTTTACAGTGATAACTGCAGGAACTTCAAACCGGCACTAGGAAACACAATGAGAAAACAGAATAAAAGTTTCCCCTGCAACCCGTTCCTTTTGTTCTACTTGAACGAACGTCTCTCCCCATGCTCAGTTCTGAGAGATGTGGGTGTGTGCAAGCCGTCCTTCACCAAGCTTGTTGGGAACAGAAAGTTTCTTTACAGTTGCAAAATGCACTCCATAAATATATATGTTTAGGTACCGGCTCCAAATCACTTTTACAGGGATAAGTGCAGGAACTTCAAACCGGCACTAATAAACACAGTGAGAAACCACAGTAATAGTTTCTCCTGTAAACCGTTCCCTTTGTGCTAGATGAAAAAACGTCTCTCCACATGCTCAGTTCTGAGAGATAAGTGTGTCTGAAAGCCGTCCTTCAACTAGCTTGTTGGGAAAACAAAATTTTTTTTCAGTTGCAAACTGCACTCCATATATTTATATGGGGAGGTACCAGCTCCAACTCGATTTACATTGTAAACTGCAGGAATTTCAAAACGGCTCTAGGAAATACACTGAGAATCCAGAGTAAATTTTTCCCTGTGAACTGTTCCGTTCGTGCTAGATGAACGAACTTCTCTCCACATGCACAGTTCTGAGAGGTAAGTGTGTGTGAAAGTCGAATTTCAAATTGCTCATTGGGAACACAAATTTTCTTTTCTGTTGCAAACTGCACTCCATAAATATATATGGGGAGGTTCACGCACCAACTTGGTTTTACAGTGAAAACTGCAGGAAATTTAAACATGCACCAGGAAAAATCCTGAAAAAGCAGTGTTAAACTTTCTCCTGCGTCCCGTTCCCCTTGTGATAGGTAAACGAACGTTTATCCACATGCTCAATTCTGAGAGATAAGTGTGTGTGAAAGCCGTCCTTCACCTATTTTGTTGAGAATCTAAAGATTCTTTTCAGTTGCAAACTGCAATCCATATATATGCATTGCCAGGTACTCGCTCCAAAACGGTTTTACTATGAAAACTGCAGGAACTTTAAACTAGCACTAGGAAAAACCCTGAGTACCAGAGAAATATTTTCTCCTGCAACACTTTCCTTTTGTGCTAGATGAATGAATGTCTCTCCACATGCTCAGTTCTGAGAGATAAGTGTGTGTGCAAGCCGTCCTTCAACTAGCTTGTTGGGAACAAAAAGTTTCTTTTCATTTGCAAACTGCACTCCATACATATATATGGGGAGGTACTCGCTTGAAATCGTTTTTAAGGTGAAACTGTAGGAACTTCTAATTTGCTCTAGGAAATACACTGAGAAACCAGAGTAAAAGTTTCTCCTGCAAACCTTTCCCTTTGTGCTAGATGAACGAACGTCTGTCCACATGATGAGTTCTGAGACATAAGTGTGTGTGCAAGCCTTCCTTCACCTAGCTTGTTGGGAAAACTAATATTTTCTTTTGTTGCAAACTGCATTCCATATATATATATGGGTAGGACCTCGCTCCAAATCGTTTTTACTGTGAAAACTGCAGGAATTTCTAACTGGCTCTAGGAAATACCTGAGAAACCAGAGTAAAAGTTTCCCCTGCAAACCGATCCCTTTGTGCTACATGAACGAAATTCTGTCCACATGCTCAGTTCTGAGAGATAAGTTTGTGTGCAATCCTTACTTCAATTAGCATGTTAGGAATAGAAAGTTTCTTTTAAGTTGCAAACTGCACTCCATACAAATATATGGGGAGGATCTCGCTCCAAATCTGTTTTAGAGTGAAAATTGCAAGATCTTCATACCGGCACTAGGAAACACACTGAGAATCCAGAGTAAAGATTTAACCTGTAACCGTACCATGAGTGCTAGATGAATGAAAGTCTCTCCTCATGCTCAGTTCTGAGATATAAGTGTGTGTGAAATCCGAACTTAACCTAGCTTGTTTGGAAAACAAAGTTTCTTTTCAGTTGCAAGCTGCACTCCATACATATATATGGCTAGATACCTGCTCCAACACGGTTTTACAGTGATAACTGCAGGAACATCAAACCGGCACTAGGAAACACACTGAGAAAACAGAATAAAAGTTTCCCCTGCAAACCGTTCCATTTGTTCTAGATGAACGAACGTCTCTCCACATGCTCAGTTCTGAGAGATGTGTGTGTGTGCAAGATGTCCTTCACCAAGCTTGTTGGGAACACAAAGTTTCTTTTCAGCTGCAAACGGCACTCCACAAATATATATGTTGAGTTACCCGCTCCAACTCTCTTTTACAGGGATAAGTGCAGGAACTTCAAACCGGCACTAATAAACACACTGAGAAACCACAGTAATAGTTTCAGCTTAAAACCGTTCCCTTTGTGCTAGATGAACGAACGTCTCTCCACATGCTCATTTTTGAAAGATAATTGTGTGTGCAAGCCGTCCTTCACCTAGCTTGTTGGGAACACAAAGTTTCTTTTCAGTTGCAAACTGCACTCCATACAATTATAGGTGGAGGTACACGCTCCAAATCGGTTTTACACTGAAAACTGCTCGTACTTCAAACCGGCATTAGGAAACTCAATAAGAAACCACAGTAAACTTTTCCCATTAAACTGTTCCCATTGTGCTAGATGAACGAAAGTCTCTCCACATGCTCAGTTCTGAGAGATAAGTGTGTCTGCAAGCCGTCCTTCAACTAGCTTGTTTGGAAAACAAAATTTTTTTTCAGTTGCAAACTGCACTCCATATATTTATATGGGGAGGTACCAGCTCCAACTCGATTTACATTGTAAACTGCAGGAATTTCAAAACGGCACTAGGAAACACACTGAGAATCCAGAGTAAATTTTTCCCTGCAAACTGTTCCGTTCGTGCTAGATGAACGAACTTCTCTCCACATGCAAAGTTCTGAGAGGTACGTGTGTGTTAAAGTCGAATTTCAAATAGCTCGTTGGGAACACAAATTTTCTTTTCAGTTGCAAACTGCACTCCATACATATATATGGGGAGGTACAAGCACCAACTTGATTTTACAGTGAAAACGGCAGGAAATTTAAACATGCACCAGGAAAAAACCTGAAAAACCAGTGTTAAACTTTCTCCTGCAACCCGTTCCCCCTGTGGTAGGTAAACGAACGTTTATCCACATGCTCAATTCTGAGAGATAAGTGTGTGTGAAAGCCGTCCTTCACCTAGTTTGTTGAGAATCTAAAGATTCTTTTCAGTTGCAAACGGCAATCCATATATATGTATGGCCACGTACTCGCTCCAAAACGGTTTTACTATGAAAACTGCAGGAACTTTAAACTAGCACTAGGAAAAACACTGAGTACCAGAGTAATATTTTCTCCTGCAACACTTTCCTTTTGTGCTAGATGAACGAATCTCCCTCCAATTGCTCAGTTCTGAGAGATAAGTGTGTGTGCAAGCTGTCCTTCAACTAGCTTGTTGGGAACACAAAGTTTCTTTTCATTTGCAAACTGCACTTCATACATGTATATGGGGTGGTACTCGCTCGAAATCGTTTTTACGGTGAAAACTGTAGGAACTTCTAATTTGCTCTAGGAAATACACTGAGAAACCAGAGTAAAAGTTTCTCATGCAAATCTTTCCCTTTGTGCTAGATGAACGAACGTCTCTCCACATGTTCAGTTCTGAGAGATAAGTGTGTGTGCAAGCCGACCTTCAACTACCTTGTTGGGAAAACATAGTTTCTTTTAAGTTGCAAACTGCACTCCATACATATATATGGGGAGGTACTCGTTCCAAATCGGTTTTACAATGAAAACTGCAGGAACTTCAAAGCGGCACTAGGAAACACACTGAGAAACCACAGTAACAGTTTCTCCTGCAAACCGTTTCCTTTGTACTAGATGAATGAAAGTCTCTCCACATGCTCAGTTCTGAGAGATGTGTGTGTTCCCAAGCCGTCCTTCACCTAACTTGTTGGGAACACAAAGTTTCTTTACAGTTTCTAATTGCAATCCAAACATATATAAGTGAAGTGAATCGCTCCAACCCGGTTTTACAGAGATAAGTGCAGGAACTTCAAACCGGCACTAGGAAAGACACTGAGAAACCACAGGAATATTTTCTCCTGCAAATCTTTCCCTTTGTGCTAGATGAACGAACGTCTGTCCACATGATGAGTTCTGAGACATAAGTGTGTGTGCAAGTCTTCCTTCACCTAGCTTGTTGGGAAAACAAATATTTTTTTTTGATGCAAACTGCATTCCATATATATATATGGGTAGGTCCTCGCTCCAAATCGTTTTTACTGTGAAAACTGCAAGAATTTCCAACTGGCTCTAGGAAAAACACTGAGAAACCAGAGTAAAAGTTTCCCCTGCAAACCGATCCCTTTGTGTTACATGAACGAAATTCTGTCCACATGCTCAGTTCTGAGAGATAAGTGTGTGTGCAATCCGTATTTCAAATAGCATGTTGGGAACAGAAAGTTTCTTTTAAGTTGCAGACTGCACCCCATACAAATATATGGGGAGGTTCTTGCTCCAAATCTGTTTTACAGTGAAAATTGCAGGATTTTCAAACCGGCACTAGGAAACACACTGAGAATCCAGAGTAAAGATTTAACCTGTAACCGTACCCTGTGTGCTAGATGAATGAAAGTCTCTCCTCATGCTCAGTTCTGAGAGATAAGTGTGTGTGAAATCCGAACTTCACCTAGCTTGTTGGGAAAACAAAGTTTCTTTTCAGTTGCACACTGCAATCCATACATATATATGGCTAGACACCCGCTCCAACATTGTTTTACAGTGATAACTGCAGGAACTTCAAACCGGCACTAGGAAACACACTGAGTAAACAGAATAAAAGTTTCCCCTGCAACCGGTTCCTTTTGTTCTAGATGAACGAACGTCTCACCACATGCTCAGTTCTGAGAGATATGTGTGTGTGCAAGCCGTCCTGAACCAAGCTTGTTGGAAACACAAAGTTTTTACAGTTGCAAATTGCAATCCAAACATATATTTGATAACTGACTCGCTCCAACGCGGTTTTACAGTGATAACTGCAGGAACTTCAAACCGGCACTAGGAAAGACACTGAGAAACCACAGGAATATTTTCTCCTGCCAACTTTCCCATTGTGCTAGATGAACGAACGTCTCTCCACATGATGAGTTCTGAGACATAAGTGTGTGTGCAAGCCGTCCTTCACCTAGCTTGTTGGGAAAACAAATATTTTTTTCTGTTGCAAACTGCATTCCATATATATATATCGGTAGGTACACGCTCAAAATCGTTTTTACAATGAAAACTGCAGGAATTTCTAACTGGCTCTAAGAAATACACTGAGAAACCAGAGTAAAAGTTTCCCCTTCACCGATCCCTTTGTGCTACATGAACGAAATTCTGTCCACATCCTCAGTTCTGAGAGATAAGTGTGTGTGCAAGCCGTCCTTCACCGAGCTTGTTGGGAACAGAAAGTTTCTTTAAAGTTGCAAATTGCAATCCAAACATATATATGAGTAGTGTTTCACTTCATCTCGGTTTTACAGTGAAAAGTGCAGGAAGTTCAAACCGGCACTAGAAAGACACTGAGAAACCACAGTAATAGTTTATCCTGCAAACTGTTCCCTTTTTTGCTAGATGAACGAACGTCTCTCCACATGCCCAGTTTTGAGAGATAATTCTGTGTGCAAGCTGACCTTCACCTAGCTTGTTTGGAACACATAGTTTCTTTTCAGTTGCAAATTGCACTCCTTATATATATATGACCAGGTAATCTATCCAACACGGTTTTACAGTGAAAACTGCAGGAACTTTAAACCAGCACTAGGAAACAAAATGAGAAACCATAGTAATAGTTTCTCCTGCAACCCATTCCCTTTGTGCTAGATGAACGAATGTCTCTCCACATGCTCAGTTCTGAGATATTATTGTGTGTGCAAGCCATCCTTCACCTAGCTTGTTGGGAACACAAAGTTTCTTTGCAGTTGCAAACTGCAGTACATACATATATATGGAGAGGTACACACTCCAACTCTGTTTTAAAGTTAAAACTGCAGGATCTTAAAACCGGCAGTAGGAAACCCATTGCAAAACCAGAGTAAAAGTTTCTCCTGCAAACCGTTACATTTGTGCTAGATGAACGATCAACTGTCCACATGTTCTGTTCTGGGAGATAAGTGTGTGTGAAAGCCGTCCTTCAATTAGCTCGTAGGGAACCCAAAGATTCTTTTCTGTCGTAAACTGCAGTCCATACATATATATGGGGAGGTACACGCTCCGAAAATCTTTTACAATTAAACTGCAGGAACTTCACGCCGGCAGTAGGAAAACACATGAGAAACCAGAGTACAAGTTTGCCCTGCAAACCGTTCGCTTTGAGCTAAATGAACGAACGTCTCTCCACATGCTCAGTTCTGAGAGATAATTGTGTGTGCTAGCCGTACTTCAACTAGCTTTTTGGGAACAACAAAATTCTTTGCATTTGCAAACTGCACTCCATACATTATATGGGGAGGTACTCTCGTCCAACTCGTTTTACAGTGGATAACTGCAGGAACTTCAAACCGGCACTCGGAAACACAATGAGAGAAACAGAATAAAAGTTTCCCCTGCAACCCGTTCCTTTTGTTTAGATGAACGAATTTCTCTCCACATGCTCAGTCTAAGAGATAATTGTGTGTGCAAGCCGTCCTTCACCAAGCTTGTTGGGAACAGAAAGTTTCTTTACAGTTGCAAAACACTCCATAAAATATATATGTTATGTACGGCTCCAAATCACTTTTACAGGGATAAGTGCAGGAACTTCAAAC
>NC_045711.1:53696349-53757037 GCF_009834535.1 Camelus ferus | reverse complement strand
GAAAAGAAACTTTTTGTTCCCAACAAGCTAGGTGAATGACGGCTTTCACACACAGTTATTTCTCAGAACTGAATATGTGGAGCTAATTTCCTTCATCTACCACAAAGGGAACGGTTTTGCAGGAGAAATTTTACTCTGGATTCTCAGTGTGTTTCCTAGTGCCGGTATGAATTTCCTGCAGTTTTCACTGTAAATGCGATTTGTAGGGAGAACCACCCCATATATGTATATGGACTGCAATTTGCGACTGAAGAGAATCTTTGTGTTCCCTACGAGCTATTTGAAGGACGGATTTCACACACACTTATCCCTCAGAACAGAGCATGTGGACAGTCGTTCGTTCATCTAGCACAAAAGGAACAGTATGCAGGAGAAATTTTTACTCTGGTTTCTCAGTGTATTTCCTACTGCGGGGTTGAAGATCCTGCAGTTTTCACTTTAAAACAGATTTGGGGCGTGTACCTCCCCATATATATGTATGTACGGCAGTTTTCAACTGAAAAGAAACTTTGTGTTCAAAACAAGCTAGGTGAAGAACGGCTTGCACTCACATTTATCTCTCAGAACAGAGAATGTGGAGAGACATTCGTTCATCTAGCAAAAAAGGAAAGGGTTGCAGGAGAAAATATTACTCTGGTTCTCAGTGTGTTTCCTAGTGCTAGTTTAAAGTTCCTGCAGTTTTCACTGTAAAACCGTTTTGGAAAGAGTACCTGGGCATATATATGTACGGATTGCAGTTTGCAACTGAAAAGAATCTTGAGGTTCTCAACAAGCTAGGTGAAGGACGGCTTTCACACACACCTATCTCTCAGAATTGAGCATTTGGATAAACGTTGGTTCATCTAGCTCAAGGGGAACGGCATGCAGGGGAAACTAATACTCTGGTTTCTCAGTGTGTTTCCTAGTGCCGGTTTGAAATTCCTGCAGTTTACAATGTAAATCGAGTTGGAGCTGGTACCTCCCCATATATATTTATGGAGTGCAGTTTGCAACTGAAAAGAAATTTTGTTTTCCCAACAAGTTAGTTGAAGGCCGGCTTGCACAAACACTTATCTCTCAGAACTGAGCATGTGGAGAGACATTCTTTCATCTTGCACAATGGGAACGGTTTGATGGTGAAACATTACTGTGGTTTCTTATTGAGTTTCCCAATGCCGGTTTGAATTACGAGCAGTTTTCACTGTAAAACCGATTTGGAACGTGTACTTCCACCGATAATTGTATGGAGTGCACTTTCCAACTCTAAAGGATCTTTGTTTTACCAACAAGCTAGGTGAAGGACGGTTTGCACACACAATTATCTCTCAAAAATGAGCATGTGGAGAGACGTTCTTTCATCTAGTACAAAGGGAAAGTTTTGCAGGAGAAACTATTACTGTGGATTCTCAGTGTGTTTATGAGTGCCGGTTTGAAGTTCCTGCACTTATCCCTGTAAAAACCGAGTTGGAGCGGGTACCACCCTGTATATATGTATGGAGTGCAGTTTGCAACTGAAAAGTAACTTTGTGTTCCCAACAAGCTAGGTGAAGGAAGGCTTGCACAAGCTATTATCACTCAGAAGTGATCATGTGGAGAGACGTTCGTTCATCTAGTTCAAAGGGAACGGGTTGCAGGGGAAACTTTTACTCTGGTTTCTCAGTGATTTTCCTAATGCTTGTTTTAAGTTCCTGAAGTTTACACTGTAAACCGAGTTGGAGCGAGTTCCTTCCTTATATAAGTATGGAGTGTAGTTTTCAACTGAAAATAAACTTTGTTTTCCCAACAAGCTAGTTGAAGGACGGCTTGCACACACGCTAATCTCTAAGAAATGAGCATGTGGAGAGACGTTCTTTCATCTAGCTCAAAGGGAACTGGTTGAAGGGAAATAATTACTCTGGTTTCTCAGTGTGTTTCCTAGTGACGGTTTGAGGTTCCTGCAGTTTTCTCCGTAAAATTGAGTTGGAGCGTTTACCTCCCCATATATATGTATGGAGTGCAGATTGCAACTGAAAAGAAACTTTGTGTTCCCAACAATCTATTTGAAGGACGGCTTGCACACACAATTATCTCTCAGAAGTGATCATGTGGAGAGACGTTCGTTCATCTATCACAAAGGGAAGTGGTAGCAGGATAAAATTTTACTCTGGTTTCCCAGTGTTTTTCATAGTGCCCGTTTTAATTTCCAGAAGATTTCACTGTAAAACCTAGTTGAAGCGAGTACCTCCCCATATATATGTATGGAGTGCAGTTTGCAACTGAAAAGAAACTTTGTTTTCCCATCAAGCTATGTGAAGGACGGCTTGCACACACAAATATCTCTTAGAACTGAGCATGTGGAGAGAATTTCGTTCATCTAACACAAAGGGAACGGTTTGCAGGGCAAACTTTTACTCTGGTTTCTCAATGTGTTTCCAACTGCCGGGTAGAAATTCCTGCAGTTTTCAGTGTAAAAACCAGTTGGAGAGAGTACCTCCCCATATAAATGTATGGAGTGCAGTTTGCAAATGCAAAGAATGTTTGTGTTCCCAAAAAGCTAGTTGAAGTACGGCTAGCACACACAATTATCTCTCAGAACTGAGCATGTGGAGAGACGTTCGTTCATTTAGCACAATGCGAACGGTTTGCAGGGCAAACTTTTACTCTGGTTTCTCATTGTGTTTCCTACTGCCGGCGTGAAGTTCCTGCAGTTTTAATTGTAAAAGATTTTTGGAGCGTGTACCTCCCCATATATATGTATGGACTGCAGTTGGCGACAGAAAAGAATCTTTGGGTTCCCTACGAGCTAATTGAAGGACGGCTTTCACACACACTTATCTCCCAGAACAGAGCATGTGGACAGTTGATCGTTCATCTAGCACAAATGTAACGGTTTGCAGGAGAAACTTTTACTCTGGTTTCGCAATGGGTTTCCTACTGCCGGTTTTAAGATCCTGCAGTTTTAACTTTAAAACAGATTTGGAGCGTGTACCTCTCCATATATATGTATGTACTGCAGTTTGCACCTGCAAAGAAACTTTGTGTTCCCAACAAGCTAGGTGAAGGATGGCTTGCACACACACTTATCTCTCAGAACTGAGCATGTGGAGAGACATTCCTTCATCTAGCACAAAGGGAATGGGTTGCAGGAGAAACTATTACTCTGGTTTCTCATTTTGTTTCCTAGTGCTGGTTTAAAGTTCCTGCAGTTTTCACTGTAAAACCGTGTTGGAGAGATTACCTGGTCATATATATATAAGGAGTGCAATTTGCAACTGAAAAGACACTTTGTGTTCCAAACAAAGAAGTGAAGGTCGGCTTGCACACAGAATTATCTCTCAAAACTGAGCATGTGGAGAGACGTTCGTTCATCTAGCACAAAGGGAACGGTTTGCAGGATAAACTATTACTGTGGTTTATCAGTGTCTTTCCTAGTGCTGGTTTGAACTTCCTGCAATTTTCACTGTAAAACCGAGTTGAAGCGAAACACTAGTCATGTATATGTCTGGATTGCAATTTGCAACTGTAAAGAAACTTTCTGTTCCCAACAAGCTTGGTGAAGGACGGCTTGCACACACACACATCTCTCAGAACTGAGCATGTGGAGAGACGTTCGTTCACCTAGCACAAAAGGAACAGGTTGCAGGGGAAACTTTTATTCTGATTTCTCAGTGTGCTTCCTAGTGCCGGTTTGAAGTTCCTGCAGTTTTCACTGTAAAACAGATTTGGAAGGAGTATCTAGCCATATATATGTATGGAGTGCAGTTTGCAACTGAAAAGAAATTTTATGTTCCCAACATGCTAGATGAAGTTCGGATTTCACGCACACTTCTTTCTCAGAACTGAGCATGAGTAGAGACTTTCATTCATCTAGCACACAGGGAACGGTTACAGGTTAAACATTGACTCTGGTTTCTCAGTGTGTTTCCTAGTGCCGGTTTGAATTTCCTCCAGGTTACAATGTAAATCGAGTTGGAGCGGGTACCTCCCCATATATATTTATGGAGTGCAGTTTGCAACTGAAAAGAAATTTTGTTTTCCCAACTAGCTATTTGAAGGACGGCTTGCACAAACACTTATCTCTCAGAACTGAGCATGTGGAGAGACATTCTTTCATCTAGCACAATGGGAACGGTTTGATGGTGAAACAGTACTGTGGTTTCATATTGAGTTTCCCAATGCCGGTTTGAAGTACGAGCAGTTTTCTCTGTAAAACCGATTTGGAACGTGTACTTCCACCGATAATTGTACGGAGTGCAGTTTCCAACTGTAAAGGATCTTTGTTTTACCAACAAACTAGGTGAAGGACGGCTTTCACACACACTTATCTCTCAGAATTGAGCATGTGGATAAACGTTCGTTTATCCAGCACAAAGGGAACGGTTTGCAGGAGAAACTATTACTGTGGATTCTCAGTGGGTTTATTAGTGCCGGTTTGAAGTTCCTGCACTTATCCCTGTAAAAACCGAGTTGGAGCGGGTACCTCCCTGTATATATGTATGGAGTGCAGTTTGCAACTGAAAAGTAACTTTGTGTTCCAAACAAGCTAGGTGAAGGTCAGCTTGCACACACAATTATCTCTCAAAACTGAGCATGTGTAGAGACGTTCGTTCATCTAGCACAAAGGGAACGGTTTGCAGGATAAACTATTACTGTGGTTTCTCAGTGTCTTTCCTAGTGCCGGTTTGAACTTCCTGCACTTTTCACTGTAAAACGGAGTTGAAGCGAAACACTTCTCATATACATGTTTTGATTGCAATGTGCAACTGTAAAGAAACTTTCTGTTCCCAACAAGCTTGGTGAAGGACGGCTTGCACACTCACACATCTCTCAGAACCGAGCATGTGGAGAAACGTCCATTCATATATCACAAAAGGAACTGGTTGCAGGGAAACAATTACTCTTGTTTCGCAGAGTGTTTCCTAGTGCTGGTTTGAAGTTCCTGCAGTTTTCACTGTAAAAGTGAATAGGAGTGAGTACATCCCCATATATATGTATGGAGTGCATTTTGCAACTGAAAAGAAACTTTGTGTTCCCAACAAGCTAGGTGAATGACGGCTTTCACACACAGTTATTTCTCAGAACTGAATATGTGGAGCTACTTTCCTTCATCTACCACAAAGGGAACGGTTTGCAGGAGAAATTTTTACTCTGGATTCTCAGTGTGTTTCCTAGTGTCGGTATGAATTTCCTGCAGTTTTCACTGTAAATGTGATTTGTAGCGAGAACCACCCCATATATGTATATGGACTGCAATTTGCGACTGAAAAGAATCTTTGTGTTCCCTACGAGCTATTTGAAGGACGGCTTTCACACACACTTATCTCTCAGAACAGAGCATGTGGACAGTCGTTCGTTCATCTAGCACAAAAGGAACAGTATGCAGGAGAAATTTTTACTCTGGTTTCTCAGTGTTTTTCCTACTGCGGGGTTGAAGATCCTGCAGTTTTCACTTTAAAACAGAATTGGAGCGTGTACCTCCCCATATATATGTATGTACGGCAGTTTTCAACTGAAAAGAAACTTTGTGTTCAAAACAAGCTAGGTGAAGAACGGCTTGCACTCACATTTATCTCTCAGAACAGAGCATGTGGAGAGACATTCGTTCATCTAGCACAAAAGGAAAGGGTTGCAGGAGAAAATATTACTCTGGTTCTCAGTGTGTTTCCTAGTGCTAGTTTAAAGTTCCTGCAGTTTTCACTGTAAAACCGTTTTGGAAAGAGTACCTGGGCATATATATGTACGGATTGCAGTTTGCACCTGAAAAGAATCTTGAGGTTCTCAACAAGCTAGGTGAAGGACGGCTTTCACGCACACCTATCTCTCAGAATTGAGCATTTGGATAAACGTTCGTTCATCTAGCTCAAGGGGAACGGCATGCAGGGGAAAATAATACTCTGGTTTCTCAGTGTGTTTCCTAGTGACGGTTTGAATTTCCTGCAGTTTACAATGTAAATCGAGTTGGAGCAGGTACCTCCCAATATATATTTATGGAGTGCAGTTTGCAACTGAAAAGAAATTTTGTTTTCCTAACAAGTTAGTTGAAGGACGGCTTGCACAAACACTTATCTCTCAGAACTGAGCATGTGGAGAGACATTCTTTCATCTAGCACAATGGGAACGGTTTGATGGTGAAATATTACTGTGGTTTCTTATTGAGTTTCCCAATGCCGGTTTGAATTACGAGCAGTTTTCACTGTAAAACCGATTTGGAACGTGTACTTACACCGATAATTGTATGGAGTGCACTTTCCAACTCTAAAGTATCTTTGTTTTACCAACAAGCTAGGTGATGGACGGTTTGCACACACAATTATCTCTCAAAAATGAGCATGTGGAGAGACGTTCTTTCATCTAGCACAAAGGGAACGTTTTGCAGGAGAAACTATTACTGTGGATTCACAGTGTGTTTATTAGTGCCGGTTTGAAGTTCCTGCACTTATCCCTGTAAAAACCGAGTTGGGGCGGGTACCTCCCTGTATATATGTATGGAGTGCAGTTTGCAACTGAAAAGTAACTTTGTGTTCACAACAAGCTAGGTGAAGGAAGGCTTGCACAAACTATTATCACTCAGAAGTGATCATGTGGAGAGACGTTCGTTCATCTAGCTCAAAGGGAACGGGTTGCAGGGGAAACTTTTACTCCGGTTTCTCAGTGATTTTCCTAACGCCTGTTTTAAGTTCCTGAAGTTTACACTGTAAAACCGAGTTGGAGCGAGTTCCTCCCTTATATATGTATGGAGTGTAGTTTTCAACTGAAAATAAACTTTGTGTTCCCAACAAGCTAGTTGAAGGACGGCTTGCACACACGCTAATCTCTAAGAAATGAGCATGTGGAGAGACGTTCTTTCATCTAGCACAAAGGGAACTGGTTGAAGGGGAAATAATTACTCTGGTTTCTCAGTGTGTTTCCTAGTGACGGTTTGAGGTTCCTGCAGTTTTCTCTGTAAAATAGAGTTGGAGCGTGTACCACCCCATATATATGTATGGAGTGCAGATTGCAACTGAAAAGAAACTTTGTGTTCCCAACAATCTATTTGAAGGACGGCTTGCACACACAATTACCTCTCAGAATTGATCATGTGGAGAGAAGTTCGTTCATCTATCACAAAGGGAACTGGTAGCAGGATAAACTTTTCTCTGGTTTCCCAGTGTTTTTCATAGTGCCCGTTTTAATTTCCAGAAGATTTCACTGTAAAACCTAGTTGAAGCGAGTACCTCCCCATATATAAGTATGGAGTGCAGTTTGCAACTGAAAAGAAACTTTGTTTTCCCATCAAGCTATGTGAAGGACGGCTTGCACACACAATTATCTCTTAGAACTGAGCATGTGGAGAGAATTTCTTTCATCTAACACAAAGGGAAAGTTTTGCAGGGCAAATTTTTACTCCGGTTTCTCAATGTGTTTCCAAGTGCCGGGTAGAAATTCCTGCAGTTTTCACTGTAAAAACGAGTTGGAGAGAGTACCTCCCCATATAAATGTATGGAGAGCAGTTTGCAAATGCAAAGAATGTTTGTGTTCCCAAAAAGCTAGTTGAAGTACGGCTAGCACACACAATTATCTCTCAGAACTGAGCATGTGGAGAGACGTTCGTTCATTTAGCACAATGCGAACGGTTTGCAGGGCAAACTTTTACTCTGGTTTCTCATTGTGTTTCCTACTGCCGGCGTGAAGTTCCTGCAGTTTTAATTGTAAAAGATTTTTGGAGCGTGTACCTCCCCATATATATGTATGGACTGCAGTTGGCGACAGAAAAGAATCTTTGGGTTCCCTACGAGCTAATTGAAGGACGGCTTTCACACACACTTATCTCCCAGAACAGAGCATGTGGACAGTTGATCGTTCATCTAGCACAAATGTAACGGTTTGCAGGAGAAACTTTTACTCTGGTTTCGCAATGGGTTTCCTACTGCCGGTTTTAAGATCCTGCAGTTTTAACTTTAAAACAGAGTTGGAGCGTGTACCTCTCCATATATATGTATGTACTGCAGTTTGCACCTGCAAAGAAACTTTGTGTTCCCAACAAGCTAGGTGAAGGATGGCTTGCACACACACTTATCTCTCAGAACTGAGCATGTGGAGAGACATTCGTTCATCTATCACAAAGGGAATGGGTTGCAGGAGAAACTATTACTCTGGTTTCTCATTTTGTTTCCTAGTGCTGGTTTAAAGTTCCTGCAGTTTTCACTGTAAAACCGTGTTGGAGAGATTACCTGGTCATATATATATAAGGAGTGCAATTTGCAACTGAAAAGACACTTTGTGTTCCAAACAAAGAAGTGAAGGTCGGCTTGCACACAGAATTATCTCTCAAAACTGAGCATGTGGAGAGACGTTCGTTCATCTAGCACAAAGGGAACGGTTTGCAGGATAAACTATTACTGTGGTTTCTCAGTGTCTTTCCTAGTGCTGGTTTGAACTTCCTGCAATTTTCACTGTAAAACCGAGTTGAAGCGAAACACTAGTCATGTATATGTCTGGATTGCAATTTGCAACTGTAAAGAAACTTTCTGTTCCCAACAAGCTTGGTGAAGGACGGCTTGCACACACACACATCTCTCAGAACTGAGCATGTGGAGAGACGTTCGTTCACCTAGCACAAAAGGAACAGGTTGCAGGGGAAACTTTTATTCTGATTTCTCAGTGTGCTTCCTAGTGCCGGTTTGAAGTTCCTGCAGTTTTCACTGTAAAACAGATTTGGAAGGAGTATCTAGCCATATATATGTATGGAGTGCAGTTTGCAACTGAAAAGAAATTTTATGTTCCCAACATGCTAGATGAAGTTCGGATTTCACGCACACTTCTTTCTCAGAACTGAGCATGAGTAGAGACTTTCATTCATCTAGCACACAGGGAACGGTTACAGGTTAAACATTGACTCTGGTTTCTCAGTGTGTTTCCTAGTGCCGGTTTGAGGTTCCTGCAGTTTTCTCCGTAAAATAGGGTTGGAGCGTGTACCTCCCCATATATATGTATGGAGTGCAGATTGCAACTGAAAAGAAATTTTGTGTTCCCAACAATCTATTTGAAGGACGGCTTGCACACAAAATTATCTCTCAGAAGTGATCGTGTGGAGAGACTTTCGTTCATCTATCACAAAGGGAACTGGTAGCAGGATAAACTTTTACTCTGGTTTCCCAGTGTGTTTCATAGTGCCCGTTTTAATTTCCAGAAGATTTCACTGTAAAACCTAGTTGAAGCGAGTACCTCCCCATATATAAGAATGGATTGCAATTTGCAACTGAAAAGAAACTTTGTTTTCCCAACAAGCTAGGTGAAGTTCGGATTTAACACACACTTATCTCTCAGAACTGAGCATGAGGAGAGACTTTCATTCATCTAGCACACAGGGTACGGTTACAGGTTAAACCTATACTCTGGATTCTCAGTGTGTTTCCTATTGCCGGTTTGAAGATCCTGCAATTTTCACTGTAAAACAGATTTGGAGCGAGAACCTTCCCATATATTTGTATGGAGTGCAGTTTGCAACTTAAAAGAAACATTCTGTTCCCAACATGCTTGTTGAAATATGGATTGCACACACACTTATCTCTCAGAACTGAGCATGTGGACAGAATTTTGTTCATGTAGCACAATGGGATCGATTTGCAGGGGAAACTTTTACTCTGGTTTCTCAGTGTATTCCCTAGAATAAGTTAGAAATTCCTGCAGTTATCACAGTAAAAACGATTTGGTGCGAGGACCTACCCATATGTATATATAGAATGCAGTTTGCAACAAAAAAAAATATTAGTTTTCCCAACAAGATAGGTGAAGTTCGGCTTGCACACACACTTATGTCTCAGAACTCATCATGTGGAGAGACGTTCGTTCATATAGCACAAAAGGAACGGTTTGCAGGAGAAACTAATACTGTGGTTTCTCAGTGTATTTCCTAGTGCCGGTATGAAGTCCCTGCACTTATCACTGTAAAACCGGGTTCGAGCGAGTCACTTCACTTATATATGTTTGGATTGCAATTTGCAACTGTAAAGAAACTTTGTGTTCCCAAAACGTTAGGTGAAGGACGGCTTGGGACACAAACATCTCTCAGAACTGAGCATGTGGAGAGACTATCATTCAACTAGCACAAAGGAAACGGTTTGCAGAAGAAACTGTTACAGTGGTTTCTCAGTGTGTTTCCTAGTGCCGCTTTGAAGTTCCTGCAGTTTTCATTGTAAAACCGATTTGGAACGAGTACCTCCCCATATGTATGTATTAAGTGCAGTTTGCAACTGAAAAGAAACTTTGTTTTCCCAACAAGCTAGTTGAAGTACGGCTTGCACACACACTTATCTCTCAGAACTGAACATGTGGAGAGACGTTCGTTCATCTAGCACAAAGGGAAAGATTTGCATGAGAAATTTTTACTCTGGTTTCTCAGTGTATTTCCTAGAGCAAATTAGAAGTTCCTAAATTTTTCACCGTAAAAACGATTTCGAGCGAGTACCTCCCCATATATATTTATAGATTGCAGTTTGAATTTGAAAAGAAACTTTGTGTTCCCAACAAGCTGGTTGAAGGACAGCTTGCACACACACTTATGTCTCAGAACTGAGCATTTGGAGAGACATTCGTTCATCTATCACAATGGGAACTGGTAGCAGGATAAACTTTTACTCTGGTTTCCCAGTGTGTTTCATAGTGCCCGTTTTAATTTTCAGAAGATTTCACTGTAAAACCTAGTTGAAGCGAGTACCTCCCCATATATAAGTATGGAGTGCAGTTTGCAACTGAAAAGAAACTTGGTTTTCCCATCAATCTATGTGAAGGACGGCTTGCACACACAATTATCTCTTAGAACTGAGCATGTGGAGAGAATTTCGTTCATCTAACACAAAGGGAATGTTTTGCAGGGCAAACTTTTACTCTGATTTCTCAATGTATTTCCAAGAGCCGGGTAGAAATTCCTGCAGTTTTCACTGTAAAAACGAGTTGGAGAGAGTACCTCCCCATATAAATGTATGGAGTGCAATTTGCAAATGCAAAGAATGTTTGTGTTCCCAAAAAGCTAGTTGAAGTACGGCTAGCACACACAATTATCTCTCAGAAAAGAGCATGTGGAGAGACGTTCGTTCATTTAGCACAAAGCGAACGGTTTGCAGGGCAAACTTTTACTCTGGTTTCTCATTGTGTTTCCTACTGCCGGCGTGAAGTTCCTGCAGTTTCAATTGTAAAAAATTTTCGGAGCGTGTACCTCCCCGTATATATGTATGGACTGCAATTTGCGACAGAAAAGAACTTTTGGGTTCCCTACGAGCTAATTGAAGGGCAGCTTTCACACACACATATCTCTCAGAACAGAGCATGTGGACAGTTGATCGTTCATCTAGCACAAATGTTACGGTTTGCAGGAGAAACTTTTACTCTGGTTTTGCAGTGTGTTTCCTACTGCCGGTTTTAAGATCCTGCAGTTTTAACTTTAAAACAGAGTTGGAGCGTGTACCTCTCCATATATATGTATGTAGTGCAGGTTGCAACTGCAAAGAAACTTAGTGTTCATAACAAGCTAGGTGAAGGATGGCTTGCACACACACTTATATCTCAGAACTGAGCATCTGGAGAGACATTCGTTCATCTAGCACAAAGGGAATGGGTTGCAGGAGAAACTTTTACTCTGGTTTCTCATTTTGTTTCCTAGTGCTGGTTTAAAGTTCCTGCAGTTTTCACTGTAAAACCGTGTTGGAGCGATTACGTGGTCATATATATGTAAGGAGTGCAATTTGCAACTGAAAAGAAACTTTGTGTTCCAAACAAGCTAGGTGAAGGTCGGCTTGCACACAGAATTATCTCTCAAAATTGAGCATGTGGAGAGACGTTCGTTCATCAAGCACAAAGGGAACGATTTGCAAGATAAACTATTACTGTGGTTTCTGAGTGTCTTTCCTAGTGCCGGTTTGAACTTCCTGCACTTTTCACTGTAAAACCGAGTTGAAGTGAAACACTACTCATATATATGTTTGGATTGCAATTTGCAACTGTAAAGAAACTTTATGTTCCCAAAAAGCTTGGTGATGGACGGCTTGCACACACACTCATCTCTCAGAACTGAG
Organism: Camelus ferus; assembly: GCF_009834535.1. NCBI lineage: Eukaryota > Metazoa > Chordata > Mammalia > Artiodactyla > Camelidae > Camelus > Camelus ferus. The sequence goes on along the minus strand of NC_045711.1, from coordinate 53,745,029 downwards.
CATGTTGAGAGACGTTCGTTCACCTAGAACAAATGTAACGAGATGCAGGGGAAACTTTTATTCTGATTTGGCAGTGTGTTTCCTAGTGCCGGTTTGAAGTTCCTGCAGTTTTCACTGTAAAACAGATTTGGAACTAGTATCAAGCCATATATATATATGGAGTGAGTTTGCAACTGAAAAGAAATTTTATGTTTCCAACATGCTAGATGAAGTTCGGATTTCACACACACTTATCTCTCAGAACTGAGCATGAGGAGAGACTTTCATTCATCTAGCACACAGGGAAAGGTTACAGGTTAAACCTTTACTCTGGATTCTCAGTGTGTTTCCTAGTGCCGGTTTGAAGATCCTGCAATTTTCACTGTAAAACAGATTTGGAGCGAGAACCTCCAAATATATTTCTATGGAATGCAGTTTGCAACTTAAAAGAAACTTTAACTTCCCAATATGCTAGGTGAAGTACGGATTGCACACAAACTTATCTCACAGAACTGAGCATGTGGACAGAATTTCGTTCATGTAGCAAAAAGGGATCGGTCCAGTGGAAACTTTTACTAGGGTTTCTCAGTGTATTTCCTAGAGCCAGTTAAAACACCTGCAGTTTTCACTGTAAAAACTATTTTGAGCGTGGACCTACCGATATATATATATGGAATGCAGTTTGCAACAGAAAAAAAAATTTGTTTTCCCAACAAGCTAGTTGAAGGACGGCTTGCACACACACATATGTCTCAGAACTCATCTTGTGGAGAGACGTTCGTTCATCTAGCACAAAGGGAAAGATTTGCAGGAGAAAATATTCCTGTGGTTTCTCAGTGTCTTTCCTAGTGCCGGTTTGAAGTTCCTGCACTTATCGCTGTAAAACCGGGTTGGAGCGAGTCACTTCTCATATAAATGTTTGGATTGCAATTTGCAACTGTAAAGAAACTTTGTGTTCCCAACAAGTTAGGTGAAGGACGGCTTGGGAACACACACATCTCTCAGAACTGAGCATGTGGGGAGACTTTCATTCATCTAGCACAAAGGAAACGGTTTGCAGGAGAAACTGTTACTGTGGTTTCTCAGTGTGTTTCCTAGTGCAGCTTTGAAGTTCCTGCAGTTTTCATTGTAAACCCGATTTGGAACGAGTACCTCCCCATATATATGTATGGAGTGCAGTTTGCAACTGAAAAGAGACTTAGTTTTCCCAACAAGCTAGTTGAAGTACGGCTTGCACACACACTTATCTCTCAGAACTGAACATGTGGAGAGACGTTCGTTCATCTAGCAGAAAGGGAAAGATTTGCAGGAGAAACTTTTACTCTGGTTTCCCAGTGTATTTCCTAGAGCAAATTAGAAGTTCCTACAGTTTTCACCGTAAAAAGATTTCGAGCGAGTACCTCCCCATATATATGTATGGAGTGCAGTTTGCAAATGAAAAGAAACTTTGTGTTCCCAACAAGCTAGTTGAGGACAGCTTGCACACACACTTATGTCTCAGAACTCATCTTGTGGAGAGACGTTCGTTCATCTAGCACAAAGGGAAAGGTTTGCAGGAGAAAATATTCCTGTGGTTTCTCAGTGTCTTTCCAAGTGCCGGTTTGAAGTTCCTGCACTTATCACTGTAAAACCACGTTGGAGCGAGTCACTTCTCATATATATGTTTGGATTGCAATTTGCAACTGTAAAGTAACTTTGTTTTCCCATCAAGCTATGTGAAGGACGGCATGCACACACAATTATCTCTTAGAACTGAGCATGTGGAGAGAATTTCGTTCATCTAACACAAAGGGAAAGTTTTGCAGGGCAAACTTTTACTCTGGTTTCTCAATGTGTTTCCAAGTGCCGGGTAGAAATTCCTGCAGTTTTCACTGTAAAAACGAGTTGGAGAGAGTACGTCCCCTTATAAATGTATGGAGTGCAGTTTGCAAATGCAAAGAATGTTTGTGTTCCCAAAAAGCTAGTTGAAGTACCGCTAGCACACACAATTAACTCTCAGAACTGAGCATGTGGAGAGACGTTCGTTCATTTAGCACAAAGGGAACGGTTTGCAGGGCAAACTTTTACTCTGGTTTCTCATTGTGTTTCCTACTGCCGGCGTGAAGTTCCTGCAGTTTTAATTGTAAAAGATTTTCGGAGCGTGTACCTCCCCATATATTTGTATGGACTGCAGTTTGCGACAGAAAAGAATCTTTGGGTTCCCTACGAGCTAATTGAAGGACTGCTTTCACACACACTTATCTCTCAGAACAGAGCATGTGGACAGTTGATCGTTCATCTAGCACAAATGTAACGGTTTGCAGGAGAAACTTTTACTCTGCTTTCGCAGTGTGTTTCCTACTGCCGGTTTTAAGATCCTGCAGTTTAACTTTAAAACAGAGTTGGAGCGTGTACCTCTCCATATATATGTATGTAGTGCAGTTTGCAACTGCAAAGAATCTTTGAGTTCCCAACAAGCTAAGTGAAGGATGGCTTGCACACACACTTATATCTCAGAACTGAGCATGTGGAGAGACATTCGTTCATCTAGCACAAAGGGAAAGGGTTGCAGGAGAAACTATTACTCTGGTTTCTCATTTTGTTTCCTAGTGCTGGTTTAAAGTGCCTGCAGTTTTCACTGTAAAACCGTGTTGGAGAGATTACCTGGTCATATATATTTAAGGAGTGCAATTTGCAAGTGAAAAGAAACTATGTGTTCCAAACTAGCTAGGTGAAGGTCGGCTTGCACACAGAATTACCTCTCAAAACTGAGCATGTTGAGAGACGTTCGTTCATCTAGCACAAAGGGAACAGTTTGCAGGATAAATTATTACTGTGGTTTCTCAGTGTCTTTCCTAGTGCCGGTTTGAACTTCCTGCACTTTTCACTGTAAAACCGAGTTGAAGTAAAACACTACTCATATATATGTTTGGATTGCAATTTGCAACTGTAAAGAAATTTTCTGTTCCCAACAAGCTTGGTGAAGTACGGCTTTCCCTCACACTTATCTCTCAAAACTGAGCATGTGGACAGAATTTCGTTCATGTAGCACAAAAGGATCGGTGCAGGGGAAACTTTTACTCTGGTTTCTCAGTGTATTTCCTAGAGCCAGTTAGAAATTCCTGTATTTTTCACTGTAAAAACGATTTTGAGCGTGGACCTTCAGATATATATATATGGAATGCAGTTTTCAACAGAAAAAAAATTTGTTTTCCCAACAAGCTAGGTGAAGGACGGCTTGCACACACACTTATGTCTCAGAACTCATCATGTGGAGAGACGTTCGTTCATCTAGCACAAAGGGAATGGTTTGCAGGAGAAAATATTCCTGTGGTTTCTCAGTGTCTTTCCTAGTGCCGGTTTGAAGTTCCTGCACTTATCACTGTAAAACCGCGTTGGAGCGAGTCACTTATCAAATATATGTTTGGATTGCAATGTGCAACTGTAAAAATTTGTGTTTCCAACAAGCTTGTTTCAGGACGGCTAGCACACACTCATATCTCTCAGAACTGACCATGTGGTGAGACGTTCGTTCATCTAGAACAAAAGGAACGGGTTGCAGGGGAAACTTTTATTCTGTTTACTCAGTGTGTTTCCTAGTGCCGGTTTGAAATTCCTGCAGTTATAACTGTAAAACAATGTTGGAGCGGGTATCTAGCAATATATATGTATGGATTGCAGTGTGCAACTGAAAAGAAACTTTGTTTTCCCAACAAGCTAGGTGAAGTTCGGATTTAACACACACTTATCTCTCAGAACTGAGCATGAGGAGAGACTTTCATTCATCTAGCACACAGGGTACGGTTACAGGTTAAACCTATACTCTGGATTCTCAGTGTGTTTCCTAGTGCCGGTTTGAAGATCCTGCAGTTTTCACTGTAAAACAGATTTGGAGCGAGAACCTTCCCATATATTTGTATGGAGTGCAGTTTGCAACTTAAAAGAAACATTGTGTTCCCAACATGCTTGTTGAAATACGGATTGCACACACACTTATCTCTCAGAACTGAGCATGTGGACAGAATTTCGTTCATGTAGCACAAAAGGATCGATTTGCAGGGGAAACTTTTACTCTGGTTTCTCAGTGTATTCCCTAGAACCAGTTAGAAATTCCTGCAGTTATCACAGTAAAAACGATTTGGTGCGAGGGCCTACCCATATATATATATAGAATGCAGTTTGCAACAAAAAAAAATATTAGTTTTCCCAACAAGATAGGTGAAGGAAGACTTGCACACACACTTATGTCTCAGAACTCATCATGTGGAGAGACGTTCGTTCATATAGCACAAAAGGAACGGTTTGCAGGAGAAACTAATACTGTGGTTTCTCAGTGTATTTCCTAGTGCCGGTATGAAGTCCCTGCACTTATCACTGTAAAACCGGGTTGGAGCGAGTCACTTCACTTATATATGTTTGGATTGCAATTTGAAACTGTAAAGAAACTATGTGTTCCCAACAAGTTAGGTGAAGGACGGCTTGGGAACACACACATCTCTCAGAACTGAGCATGTGGAGAGACTATCATTCATCTAGCACAAAGGAAACGGTTTGCAGGAGAAACTGTTACTGTGGTTTCTCAGTGTGTTTCCTAGTGCCGCTTTGAAGTTCCTGCAGTTTTCATTGTAAAACCGATTTGGAACGAGTACCACCCCATATATATGTATTAAGTGCAGTTTGCAACTGAAAAGAAACTTTGTTTTCCCAACAAGCTAGTTGAAGTACGGCTTGCACACACACTTATCTCTCAGAACTGAACATGTGGAGAGACGTTTGTTCATCTAGCACAAATGGAAAGATTTGCATGAGAAATTTTTACTCTGGTTTCTCAGTGTATTTCCTAGAGCAAATTAGATGTTCCTAAATTTTTCACCGTAAAAACGATTTCGAGCGAGTACCTCCCCATATATATTTATGGATTGCAGTTTGAATTTGAAAAGAAACTTTGTGTTCCCAACAAGCTGGTTGAAGGACAGCTTGCACACACACATATCTCTCAGAACTGAGCATGTGGAGAGACATTCGTTCATCTAACACAAAGGGAATGGTTTGCAGGGCAAACTTTTACTCCGGTTTCTCAATGTATTTCCAAGAGCCGGGTAGAAAGTCCTGCAGTTTTCAGTGTAAAAAGGAGTTGGAGCGATTACTTGGTCATATATATGTAAGGAGTGCAATTTGCAACTGAAAAGAAACTTTGTGTTCCAAACAAGCTAGGTGAAGGTCGGCTTGCACACAGAATTATCTCTCAAAACTGAGCATGTGGAGAGACGTTCGTTCATCAAGCAAAAAGGGAACGATTTGCAAGATAAACTATTACTGTGGTTTCTCAGTGTCTTTCCTAGTGCCGGTTTGAACTTCCTGCACTTTTCACTGTAAAACCGAGTTGAAGTGAAACACTACTCATATATATGTTTGGATTGCAATTTGCAACTGTAAAGAAACTTTATGTTCCCAACAAGCTTGGTGATGGATGGCTTGCACACACACACATCTCTCAGAACTGAGCATGTGGAGAGACGTTCGTTCACCTAGAACAAAAGTAACGAGATGCAGGGGAAACTTTCATCCTGATTTCTCAGTGTGTTCCTACTGCCGGTTTGAAGTTCCTGCAGTTTTCACTGTAAAACAGAGTTGGAACGAGTATCTAGCCATATATATATATGGAGTGCATTTTGCAACTGAAAAGAAATTTTACGTTCCCAACATGCTAGATGAAGTTCGGATTTCACACACACTTATCTCTTCAGAACTGAGCATGAGGAGAGACTTTCATTCATCTAGCACACAGGGAATGGTTACAGGTGAATCCTTGACTCTGGATTCTCAGTGTGTTTCCTAGTGCCGGTTTGAAGATCCTTCAATTTTCACTGTAAAACAGATTTGGAGCGAGAACCTCCAAATATATTTCTATGGAATGTAGTTTGCAACTTAAAAGAAACTTTAAGTTCCCAATATGCTAGGTGAACTACGGATTGCACACAAACTTATCTCACAGAACTGAGCATGTGGACAGAATTTCGTTCATGTAGCACAAAGGGATCGGTCCAGGGGAAACTTTTACTCGGGTTTCTCAGTGTATTTCCTAGAGACAGTTAAAATACCTGCAGTTTTCACTGTAAAAACTATTTTGAGCGTGGACCTACCGATATATATATATGGAATGCAGTTTGCAACAGAAAAAAAAATTTGTTTTCCCAACAAGCTTGGTGAAGGACTGCTTGCACACACACTTATGTCTCAGAACTCATCATGTGGAGAGACGATCGTTCATCTAGCACAAAGGGAAAGGTTTGCAGGAGAAAATATTCCTGTGGTTTCTCAGTGTCTTTCCTAGTGCCGGTTTGAAGTTCCTGCACTTATCACTGTAAAACCGGGTTGGAGCGAGTCACTTCTCATATAAATGTTTGGATTGCAATTTGCAACTGTAAAGAAACTTTGTGTTCCCAACAAGTTAGGTGAAGGACTGCTTGGGAACACACACATCTCTCAGAACTGAGCATGTGGAGAGACTTTCATTCATCTAGCACAAAGGAAACGGTTTGCAGGAGAAACTGTTACTGTGGATTCTCAGTGTGTTTCCTAGTGCCGCTTTGAAGTTCCTGCAGTTTTCATTGTAAAACCGATTTGGAACGAGTACCTCCCCATATATATGTATGGAGTGCAGTTCGCAACTGAAAAGAAACTTTCTTTTCTCAACAAGCTAGTTGAAGGACGGCTTGCACACACACTTATCTCTCAGAACTGAACATGTGGAGAGACGTTCCTTCATCTAGCAGAAAGGGAAAGATTTGCATGAGAAACTTTTACTCTGGTTTCTCAGTGTATTTCCTAGAGCAAATTAGAAGTTCCTATAGTTTTCACCGTAAAAACGATTTCGAGCGAGTACCTCCCCATATATATGTATGGAGTGCAGTTTGCAAATGAAAAGAACCTTTGTGTTCCCAACAAGCTAGTTGAAGGTCAGCTTGCACACACACTTATCTCTCAGAACTGAGCATGTGGAGAGACATTCGTTCATCTAGCACAAAAGGAAAGTGTTGCAGGAGGAAATATTACTCTGGTACTCAGTGTTTTTCCTAGTGCTAGTTTAAAGTTCCTGCAGTTTTCATAGTAAAACCGTTTTGGAGCGAGTACCTGGCCATACATATATATGGATTGCAGTTTGCAACTGAAAAGAATCTTTAGATTCTCAACAAACTAGGTGAAGGACGGCTTTAACACACACTTATCTCTCAGAATTGAGCATGTGGATAAACGTTCGTTTACCTACCACAAGGGGAACCGGTTGCAGGAGAAAGTTTAACACTGGTTTTTCAAGTTTTTTCCTGGTGCATGTTTAAATTTCCTGCCGTTTTCACTGTAAACCAAGTTGGAGCGTGTACCTCTACATATATATGTATTGAGTGCATTTTGCAACTGAAAAGAAAATTTGTGTTCCCAACGAGCTATATGAAATTCGACTTTCACACACACTTACCTCTCAGAACTGTGCATGTGGAGAGAAGTTCGTTCATCTAGCATGAACGGAAATGTTTGCAGGGAAAAATTTACTCTGGATTCTCAGTGTGTTTTCTAGTGCCGTTTTGAAATTCCTGCAGTTGACAATGTAAATCGAGTTGGAGCTGGTACCTCCCCATATAAATATATGGATTGCAGTTTGCAACTGAAAAAAAATTTTGTTCTCCCAACAAGCTAGTTGAAGGACGGCTTGCAGACACAATTATCTCTCAGAACTGAGCATGTGGAGAGACGTTCGTTCACCTAGCACAAAAGGAACGGGTTGCAGGGGAAACTTTCATCCTGATTTCTCAGTGTGTTCCTAGTGCCGGTTTGAAGTTCCTGCAGTTTTCACTGTAAAACAGAGTTGGAACGAGTATCTAGCCATATATATATATGGAGTGCATTTTGCAACTGAAAAGAAATTTTACGTTCCCAACATGCTAGATGAAGTTCGGATTTCACACACACTTATCTCTTCAGAACTGAGCATGAGGAGAGACTTTCATTCATCTAGCACACAGGGAATGGTTACAGGTTAATCCTTGACTCTGGATTCTCAGTGTGTTTCCTAGTGCCGGTTTGAAGATCCTGCAATTTTCACTGTAAAACAGATTTGGAGCGAGAACCTCCAAATATATTTCTATGCAGTGCAGTTTGCAACTTAATAGAAACTTTCTGTTCCCTACATGCTAGGTGAAGTACGGATTGCACACAAACTTATCTCTCAGAACTGAGCATGTGGACAGAATTTCGTTCATGTAGCACAAAGGGATCGGTGCAGCGGAAACTTTTACTCAGGTTTCTCAGTGTATTTCCTAGAGCCAGTTAGAAATTCCTGCAGTTTTCACTGTAAAAACGATTTTGAGCATGGACCTACCGATATATATATATATGGAATGCCGTTTGCAACAGAAAAAAATATTTGTTTTCCCAACAAGCTTGGTGAAGGACGGCTTGCACACACACACATGTCTCAGAACTCATCATGTGGAGAGACGATCGTTCATCTAGCACAAAGGGAAAGGTTTGCAGGAGAAAATATTCCTGTGTTTTCTCAGTGTCTTTCCAAGTGCCGGTTTGAAGTTCCTGCACTTATCACTGTAAAACCGCGTTGGAGCGAGTCACTTCTCATATATATGTTTGGATTGCAATTTGCAACTGTAAAGAAACTTTGTTTTCCCATCAAGCTATGTGAAGGACGGCTTGCACACACAATTATCTCTTAGAACTGAGCATGTGGAGAGAATTTCGTTCATCTAACACAAAGGGAACGGTTTGCAGGGCAAACTTTTACTCTGGTTTCTCAATATGTTTCCAAGTGCCGGGTAGAAATTCCTGCAGTTTTCACTGTAAAAACGAGTTGGAGAGAGTACCTCCCCATATAAATGTATGGAGTGCAGTTTGCAAATGCAAAGAATGTTTGTGTTCCCAAAAAGCTAGTTGAAGTACGGCTAGCACACACAATTATCTCTCAGAACTGAGCATGTGGAGAGACGTTCATTCATTTAGCACAAAGCGAACGGTTTGCAGGGCAAACTTTTACTCTGGTTTCTCATTGTGTTTCCTACTGCCGGTGTGAAGTTCCTGCAGTTTTAATTGTAAAAGATTTTCGGAGCGTGTACCTCCCCATATATTTGTATGGACTGCAGTTTGCGACAGAAAAGAATCTTTGGGTTCCCTACGAGCTAATTGAAGGACGGCTTTCACACACACTTATCTTTCAGAACAGAGCATGTGGACAGTTGATCGTTCATCTAGCACAAATGTAACGGTTTGCAGTAGAAACTTTTACTCTGGTTTCGCAGTGTGTTTCCTACTGCCGGTTTTAAGATCCTGCAGTTTAACTTTAAAACAGAGTTGGAGCGTGTACCTCTCCATATATATGTATGTAGTGCATTTTGCAACTGCAAAGAAACTTTGAGTTCCCAACAAGCTAAGTGAAGGATGGCTTGCACACACACTTATATCTCAGAACTGAGCATGTGGAGAGACATTCGTTCATCTAGCACAAAGGGAAAGGGTTGCAGGAGAAACTATTACCCTGGTTTCTCATTTTGTTTCCTAGTGCTGGTTTAAAGTGCCTGCAGTTTTCACTGTAAAACCGTGTTGGAGAGATTACCTGGTCATATATATATAAGGAGTGCAATTTGCAAGTGAAAAGAAACTATGTGTTCCAAACAAGCTAGGTGAAGGTCGGCTTGCACACAGAATTATCTCTCAAAACTGAGCATGTGGAGAGACGTTCGTTCATCTAGCACAAAGGGAAAAATTTGCAGGATAAACTATTACTGTGGTTTCTCAGTGTCTTTCCTAGTGCCGGTTTGAACTTCCTGCACTTTTCACTGTAAAACCGAGTTGAAGTAAAACACTACTCATATATATGTTTGGATTGCAATTTGCAACTGTAAATAAACTTTCTGTTCCCAACAAGCTTGGTGAAGTACGGCTTGCACTCACACTTATCTCTCAGAACTGAGCATGTGGACAGAATTTCGTTCATGTAGCACAAAGGGATCGGTGCAGGGGAAACTTTTACTCTGGTTTCTCAGGGTATTTCCTAGAGCCAGTTAGAAATTCCTGCAGTTTTCACTGTAAAAACGATTTTGAGCGTGGACCTTCCGATATATATATATGGATTGAAGTTTCCAACAGAAAAAAAAATTTGTTTTCCCAACAAGCTAGGTGAAGGACGGCTTGCACACACACTTATGTCTCAGAACTCATCATGTGGAGAGACGTTCGTTCATCTAGCACAAAGGGAATGGTTTGCAGGAGAAAATATTCCTGTGGTTTCTCAGTGTCTTTCCTAGTGCCGGTTTGAAGTTCCTGCACTTATCACTGTAAAACCGCGTTGGAGCGAGTCACTTATCAAATATATGTTTGGATTGCAATGTGCAACTGTAAAAATTTGTGTTTCCAACAAGCTTGGTTCAGGAAGGCTAGCACACACACATATCTCTCAGAACTGAGCTTGTGGTGAGACGTTCGTTCATCTAGAACAAAAGGAACGGGTTGCAGGGGAAACTTTTATTCTGTTTACTCAGTGTGTTTCCTAGTGCCGGTTTGAAATTCCTGCAGTTATCACTGTAAAACAATGTTGGAGCGGGTATCTAGCCATATATATGTATGGATTGCAGTGGGCAACTGAAAAGAAACTTTATTTTCCCAACAAGCTAGGTGAAGTTCTGATTTAACACACACTTATCTCTCAGAACTGAGCATGAGGAGAGACTTTCATTCATTTAGCACACAGGGTACGGTTACAGGTTAAACCTATACTCTGGATTCTCAGTGTGTTTCCTATTGCCGGTTTGAATATCCTGCAGTTTTCACTGTAAAACAAATTTGGAGCGAGAACCTTCCCATATATTTGTATGGAGTGCAGTTTGCAACTTAAAAGAAACATTCTGTTCCCAACATGCTTGTTGAAATACGGATTGCACACACACTTATCTCTCAGAAATGAGCATGTGGACAGAATTTCGTTCATGTAGCACAATGGGATCGGTTTGCAGGGGAAACTTTTACTCTGGTTTCTCAGTGTATTCCCTAGAACCAGTTAGAAATTCCTGCAGTTATCACAGTAAAAACGATTTGGTGCGAGGACCTACCCATATATATATATAGAATGCAGTTTGCACCAAAAAAAAAATATTAGTTTTCCCAACAAGCTAGGTGAAGGACGGCTTGCACACACACTTATGTCTCAGAACTCATCATGTGGAGAGACGTTCGTTCACCTAGAACAAAAGTAACGAGATGCAGGGGAAATTTTATTCTGATTTCTCAGTGTGTTTCCTAGTGCCGGTTTGAAGTTCCTGCAGTTTTCACTGTAAAAGAGATTTGGAACGAGTGTCAAGCCATATATATATATGGAGTGCAGTTTGTAACTGAAAAGAAATTTTATGTTTCCAACATGCTAGATAAAGTTGGATTTCACACACACTTATCTCTCAGAACTGAGCATGAGGAGAGACTTTCATTCATCTAGCACACAGGGAAAGGTTACAGGTTAAACCTTTACTCTGGATTCTCAGTGTGTTTCCTAGTGCCGGTTTGAAGATCCTTCAATTTTCACTGTAAAACAGTTTTGGAGCGAGAACCCCCAAATATATTTCTATGAAATGCAGTTTGAAACTTAAAAGAAACTTTAGGTTCCCAATATGCTAGGTGATGTACGGATTGCACACAAACTTATCTCACAGAACTGGGCATGTGGACAGAATTTCGTTCATGTAGCACAAAGGGATCGGTCCAGGGGAAACTTTTACAAGGGTTTCTCAGTGTATTTCCTAGAGCCAGTTAAAATACCTGCAGTTTTCACTGTAAAAACTATTTTGAGCATGGACCTACCGATATATATATATGGAATGCAGTTTTCAACAGAAAAAAAAATTTGTTTTCCCAACAAGCTAGGTGAAGGACGGCTTGCACACACACTTATGTCTCAGAACTCATCTTGTGGAGAAACGTTCGTTCATCTAGCACAAAGGGAAAGGTTTGCAGGAGAAAATATTCCTGTGGTTTCTCAGTGTCTTTCCTAGTGCCGGTTTGAAGTTCCTGCACTTATCACTGTAAAACCGGGTTGGAGCGAGTCACTTCTCATATAAATGTTTGGATTGCAATTTGCAACTGTAAAGAAACTTTGTGTTCCCAACAAGTTAGGTGAAGTACGGCTTGGGAACACACACATCTCTCAGAACTGAGCATGTGGAGAGACTTTCATTCATCTAGCACAAAGGAAACTGTTTGCAGGAGAAACTGTTACTGTGGTTTCTCAGTGTGTTTCCTAGTGCCGCTTTGAAGTTCCTGCAGTTTTCATTGTAAAACCGATTTGGAACGAGTACCTCCCCATATATATGTATGGAGTGCAGTTTGCAACTGAAAAGAAACTTTCTTTTCCTAACAAGCTAGTTGAAGGACGGCTTGCACACACACTTATCTCTCAGAACAGAGCATGTGGACAGTTGATCGTTCATCTAGCACAATTGTAACGGTTTGCAGTAGAAACTTTTACTCTGGTTTCGCAGTGTGTTTCCTACTGCCGGTTTTAAGATCCTGCAGTTTAACTTTAAAACAGTGTTGGAGCGTGTACCTCTCCATATATATGTATGTAGTGCATTTTGCAACTGCAAAGAAACTTTGAGTTCCCAACAAGCTAAGTGAAGGATGGCTTGCACACACACTTATATCTCAGAACTGAGCATGTGGAGAGACATTCGTTCATCTAGCACAAAGGGAAAGGGTTGCAGGAGAAACTATTACCCTGGTTTCTCATTTTGTTTCCTAGTGCTGGTTTAAAGTGCCTGCAGTTTTCACTGTAAAACCGTGTTGGAGAGATTACCTGGTCATATATATATAAGGAGTGCAATTTGCAAGTGAAAAGAAACTATGTGTTCCAAACAAGCTAGGTGAAGGTCGGCTTGCACACAGAATTATCTCTCAAAACTGAGCATGTGGAGAGACGTTCGTTCATCTAGCACAAAGTGAAAAATTTGCAGGATAAACTATTACTGTGGTTTCTCAGTGTCTTTCCTAGTGCCGGTTTGAACTTCCTGCACTTTTCACTGTAAAACCGAGTTGAAGTAAAACACTACTCATATATATGTTTGGATTGCAATTTGCAACTGTAAATAAACTTTCTGTTCCCAACAAGCTTGGTGAAGTACGGCTTGCACTCACACTTATCTCTCAGAACTGAGCATGTGGACAGAATTTCGTTCATGTAGCACAAAGGGATCGGTGCAGGGGAAACTTTTACTCTGGTTTCTCAGGGTATTTCCTAGAGCCAGTTAGAAATTCCTGCAGTTTTCACTGTAAAAACGATTTTGAGCGTGGACCTTCCGATATATATATATGGATTGAAGTTTCCAACAGAAAAAAAAATTTGTTTTCCCAACAAGCTAGGTGAAGGACGGCTTGCACACACACTTATGTCTCAGAACTCATCATGTGGAGAGACGTTCGTTCATCTAGCACAAAGGGAATGGTTTGCAGGAGAAAATATTCCTGTGGTTTCTCAGTGTCTTTCCTAGTGCCGGTTTGAAGTTCCTGCACTTATCACTGTAAAACCGCGTTGGAGCGAGTCACTTATCAAATATATGTTTGGATTGCAATGTGCAACTGTAAAAATTTGTGTTTCCAACAAGCTTGGTTCAGGAAGGCTAGCACACACACATATCTCTCAGAACTGAGCATGTGGTGAGACGTTCGTTCATCTAGAACAAAAGGAACGGGTTGCAGGGGAAACTTTTATTCTGTTTACTCAGTGTGTTTCCTAGTGCCGGTTTGAAATTCCTGCAGTTATCACTGTAAAACAATGTTGGAGCGGGTATCTAGCCATATATATGTATGGATTGCAGTGGGCAACTGAAAAGAAACTTTATTTTCCCAACAAGCTAGGTGAAGTTCTGATTTAACACACACTTATCTCTCAGAATTGAGCATGAGGAGAGACTTTCATTCATTTAGCACACAGGGTACGGTTACAGGTTAAACCTATACTCTGGATTCTCAGTGTGTTTCCTATTGCCGGTTTGAATATCCTGCAGTTTTCACTGTAAAACAAATTTGGAGCGAGAACCTTCCCATATATTTGTATGGAGTGCAGTTTGCAACTTAAAAGAAACATTGTGTTCCCAACATGCTTGTTGAAATACGGATTGCACACACACTTATCTCTCAGAACTGAGCATGTGGACAGAATTTCGTTCATGTAGCACAATGGGATCGGTTTGCAGGGGAAACTTTTACTCTGGTTTCTCAGTGTATTCCCTAGAACCAGTTAGAAATTCCTGCAGTTATCACAGTAAAAACGATTTGGTGCGAGGACCTACCCATATATATATATAGAATGCAGTTTGCACCAAAAAAAAAATATTAGTTTTCCCAACAAGCTAGGTGAAGGACGGCTTGCACACACACTTATGTCTCAGAACTCATCATGTGGAGAGACGTTCGTTCACCTAGAACAAAAGTAACGAGATGCAGGGGAAATTTTATTCTGATTTCTCAGTGTGTTTCCTAGTGCCGGTTTGAAGTTCCTGCAGTTTTCACTGTAAAAGAGATTTGGAACGAGTGTCAAGCCATATATATATATGGAGTGCAGTTTGTAACTGAAAAGAAATTTTATGTTTCCAACATGCTAGATAAAGTTGGATTTCACACACACTTATCTCTCAGAACTGAGCATGAGGAGAGACTTTCATTCATCTAGCACACAGGGAAAGGTTACAGGTTAAACCTTTACTCTGGATTCTCAGTGTGTTTCCTAGTGCCGGTTTGAAGATCCTTCAATTTTCACTGTAAAACAGATTTGGAGCGAGAACCTCCAAATATATTTCTATGGAATGCAGTTTGATACTTAAAAGAAACTTTAGGTTCCCAATATGCTAGGTGAAGTACGGATTGCACACAAACTTATCTCACAGAACTGGGCATGTGGACAGAATTTCGTTCATGTAGCACAAAGGGATCGGTCCAGGGGAAACTTTTACAAGGGTTTCTCAGTGTATTTCCTAGAGCCAGTTAAAATACCTGCAGTTTTCACTGTAAAAACTATTTTGAGCATGGACCTACCGATATATATATATGGAATGCAGTTTGCAACAGAAAAAAAAAATTGTTTTCCCAACAAGCTAGGTGAAGGACGGCTTGCACACACACTTATGTCTCAGAACTCATCTTGTGGAGAGACGTTCGTTCATCTAGCACAAAGGGAAAGGTTTGCAGGAGAAAATATTCCTGTGGTTTCTCAGTGTCTTTCCTAGTGCCGGTTTGAAGTTCCTGCACTTATCACTGTAAAACCGGGTTGGAGCGAGTCACTTCTCATATAAATGTTTGGATTGCAATTTGCAACTGTAAAGAAACTTTGTGTTCCCAACAAGTTAGGTGAAGTACGGCTTGGGAACACACACATCTCTCAGAACTGAGCATGTGGAGAGACTTTCATTCATCTAGCACAAAGGAAACGGTTTGCAGGAGAAACTGTTACTGTGGTTTCTCAGTGTGTTTCCTAGTGCCGCTTTGAAGTTCCTGCAGTTTTCATTGTAAAACCGATTTGGAACGAGTACCTCCCCATATATATGTATGGAGTGCAGTTTGCAACTGAAAAGAAACTTTCTTTTCCCAACAAGCTAGTTGAAGGACGGCTTGCACACACACTTATCTCTCAGAACTGAGCATGTGGAGAGACGTTCGTTCATCTAGCACAAAGGGAAAGATTTGCATGAGAAACTTTTACTCTGGTTTCTCAGTGAATTTCCTAGAGCAAATTAGAAGTTCCTACAGTTTTCACCGTAAAAACGAATTCGAGCAAGTACCTCCCCATATATATGTATGGAGTGCAGTTTGCAAATGAAAAGAAACTTTGTGTTCCCAACAAGCTAGTTGAAGGACGGCTTGCACACACAAATATCTCTTAGAACTGAGCATGTGGAGAGAATTTCGTTCATCTAACACAAAGGGAACGGTTTGCAGGGCAAACTTTTACTCTGGTTTCTCAATGTGTTTCCAAGTGCCGGGTAGAAATTCCTGCAGTTTTCACTGTAAAAACGAGTTGGAGAGAGTACCTCCCCATATAAATGTATGGAGTGCAGTTTGCAAATGCAAAGAATATTTGTGTTCCCAAAAAGCTAGTTGAAGTACGGCTAGCACACACAATTATCTCTCAGAACTGAGCATGTGGAGAGACGTTCGTTCATTTAGCACAAATCGAACGGTTTGCAGGGCAAACTTTTACTCTGGTTTCTCATTGTGTTTCTTACTGCCGGCGTGAAGTTCCTGCAGTTTTAATTGTAAAAGATTTTCGGAGCGTGTACATCCCCATATATTTGTATGGACTGCAGTTTGCGACAGAAAAGAATCTTTGGGTTCCCTACGAGCTAATTGAAGGACGGCTTTCACACACACTTATCTCTCAGAACAGAGCATGTGTACAGTTGATCGTTCATCTAGCACAAATGTAACGGTTTGCAGTAGAAACTTTTACTCTGGTTTCGCAGTGTGTTTCCTACTGCCGGTTTTAAGATCCTGCAGTTTAACTTTAAAACAGAGTTGGAGCGTCACCTCTCCATATATATGTATGTAGTGCATTTTGCAACTGCAAAGAAACTTTGAGTTCCCAACAAGCTAAGTGAAGGATGGCTTGCACACACACTTATATCTCAGAACTGAGCATGTGGAGAGACATTCGTTCATCTAGCAAAAAGGGAAAGGGTTGCAGGAGAAACTATTACTCTGGTTTCTCATTTTGTTTCCTAGTGCTGGTTTAAAGTGCCTGCAGTTTTCACTGTAAAACCGTGTTGGAGAGATTACCTGGTCATATATATATAAGGAGTGCAATTTGCAAGTGAAAAGAAACTATGTGTTCCAAACAAGCTAGGTGAAGGTCGGCTTGCACACAGAATTATCTCTCAAAACTGAGCATGTGGAGAGACGTTCGTTCATCTAGCACAAAGGGAAAAGTTTG
Source organism: Camelus ferus (assembly GCF_009834535.1). Lineage (NCBI taxonomy): Eukaryota > Metazoa > Chordata > Mammalia > Artiodactyla > Camelidae > Camelus > Camelus ferus. The sequence goes on along the minus strand of NC_045711.1, from coordinate 53,728,102 downwards.
CAGGATAAACTATTACTGTGGTTTCTCAGTGTCTTTCCTAGTGCCGGTTTGAACTTCCTGCACTTTTCACTGTAAAACCGAGTTGAAGTAAAACACTACTCATATATATGTTTGGATTGCAATTTGCAACTGTAAAGAAACTTTCTGTTCCCAACAAGCTTGGTGAAGTACGGCTTGCACTCACACTTATCTCTCAGAACTGAGCATGTGGACAGAATTTCGTTCATGTAGCACAAAGGGATCGGTGCAGGGGAAACTTTTACTCTGGTTTCTCAGTGTATTTCCTAGAGCCAGTTAGAAATTCCTGCAGTTTTCACTGTAAAAACGATTTTGAGCGTGGACCTACCGATATATATATATGGAATGCAGTTTGCAACAGAAAAAAAAATTTGTTTTCCCAACAAGCTAGGTGAAGGACGGCTTGCACACACACTTATGTCTCAGAACTCATCATGTGGAAGACGTTCGTTCATCTAGCACAAAGGGAATGGTTTGCAGGAGAAAATATTCCTGTGGTTTCTCAGTGTCTTTCCTAGTGCCTGTTTGAAGTTCCTGCACTTATCACTGTAAAACCGCGTTGGAGCGAGTCACTTATCAAATATATGTTTGGATTGCAATGTGCAACTGTAAAAATTTGTGTTTCCAACAAGCTTGGTTCAGGAAGGCTAGCACACACACATATCTCTCAGAACTGAGCATGTGGTGAGACGTTCGTTCATCTAGAACAAAAGGAACGGGTTGCAGGGGAAACTTTTATTCTGTTTACTCAGTGTGTTTCCTAGTGCCGGTTTGAAATTTCTGCAGTTATCACTGTAAAACAATGTTGGAGCGGGTATCTAGCCATATATATGTATGGATTGCAGTGGGCAACTGAAAAGAAACTTTATTTTCCCAACAAGCTAGGTGAAGTTCGGATTTAACACACACTTATCTCTCAGAACTGAGCATGAGGAGAGACTTTCATTCTTCTAGCACACAGGGTACGGTTACAGGTTAAACCTATACTCTGGATTCTCAGTGTGTTTCCTATTGCCGGTTTGAATATCCTGCAGTTTTCACTGTAAAACAGATTTGGAGCGAGAACCTTCCCATATATTTGTATGGAGTGCAGTTTGCAACTTAAAAGAAACATTGTGTTCCCAACATGCTTGTTGAAATACGGATTGCACACACACTTATCTCTCAGAACTGAGCATGTGGACAGAATTTCGTTCATGTAGCACAATGGGATCGGTTTGCAGGGGAAACTTTTACTCTGGTTTCTCAGTGTATTCCCTAGAACCAGTTAGAAATTCCTGCACTTATCACAGTAAAAACGATTCGGTGTGAGGACCTACCCATATATATATATATATAGAATGCAGTTTGCACCAAAAAAAAATATTAGTTTTCCCAACAAGCTAGGTGAAGGACGGCTTGCACACACACTTATGTCTCAGAACTCATCATGTGGAGAGACGTTCGTTCACCTAGAACAAAAGTAACGAGATGCAGGGGAAATTTTATTCTGATTTCTCAGTGTGTTTCCTAGTGCCGGTTTGAAGTTCCTGCAGTTTTCACTGTAAAACAGATTTGGAAGGAGTGTCAAGCCATATATATATATGGAGTGCAGTTTGTAACTGAAAAGAAATTTTATGTTTCCAACATGCTAGATGAAGTTCGGATTTCACACACACTTATCTCTCAGAACTGAGCATGAGGAGAGACTTTCATTCATCTAGCACACAGGGAAAGGTTACAGGTTAAACCTTTACTCTGGATTCTCAGTGTGTTTCCTAGTGCCGGTTTGAAGATCCTTCAATTTTCACTGTAAAACAGTTTTGGAGCGAGAACCTCCAAATATATTTCTATGGAATGCAGTTTGAAACTTAAAAGAAACTTTAGGTTCCCAATATGCTAGGTGAAGTACGGATTGCACACAAACTTATCTCACAGAACTGGGCATGTGGACAGAATTTCGTTCATGTAGCACAAAGGGATCGGTCCAGGGGAAACTTTTACAAGGGTTTCTCAGTGTATTTCCTAGAGCCAGTTAAAATACCTGCAGTTTTCACTGTAAAAACTATTTTGAGCATGGACCTACCGATATATATATATGGAATGCAGTTTTCAACAGAAAAAAAAATTTGTTTTCCCAACAAGCTAGGTGAAGGACGGCTTGCACACACACTTATGTCTCAGAACTCATCTTGTGGAGAGACGTTCGTTCATCTAGCACAAAGGGAAAGATTTGCAGGAGAAAATATTCCTGTGGTTTCTCAGTGTCTTTCCTAGTGCCGGTTTGAAGTTCCTGCACTTATCACTGTAAAACCGGGTTGGAGCGAGTCACTTCTCATATAAATGTTTGGATTGCAATTTGCAACTGTAAAGAAACTTTGTGTTCCCAACAAGTTAGGTGAAGGACGGCTTGGGAACACACACATCTCTCAGAACTGAGCATGTGGAGAGACTTTCATTCATCTAGCACAAAGGAAACTGTTTGCAGGAGAAACTGTTACTGTGGTTTCTCAGTGTGTTTCCTAGTGCCGCTTTGAAGTTCCTGCAGTTTTCATTGTAAAACCGATTTGGAACGAGTACCTCCCCATATATATGTATGGAGTGCAGTTTGCAACTGAAAAGAAACTTTCTTTTCCTAACAAGCTAGTTGAAGGACGGCTTGCACACACACTTATCTCTCAGAACAGAGCATGTGGACAGTTGATCGTTCATCTAGCACAATTGTAACGGTTTGCAGTAGAAACTTTTACTCTGGTTTCGCAGTGTGTTTCCTACTGCCGGTTTTAAGATCCTGCAGTTTAACTTTAAAACAGAGTTGGAGCGTGTACCTCTCCATATATATGTATGTAGTGCATTTTGCAACTGCAAAGAAACTTTGAGTTCCCAACAAGCTAAGTGAAGGATGGCTTGCACACACACTTATATCTCAGAACTGAGCATGTGGAGAGACATTCGTTCATCTAGCACAAAGGGAAAGGGTTGCAGGAGAAACTATTACCCTGGTTTCTCATTTTGTTTCCTAGTGCTGGTTTAAAGTGCCTGCAGTTTTCACTGTAAAACCGTGTTGGAGAGATTACCTGGTCATATATATATAAGGAGTGCAATTTGCAAGTGAAAAGAAACTATGTGTTCCAAACAAGCTAGGTGAAGGTCGGCTTGCACACAGAATTATCTCTCAAAACTGAGCATGTGGAGAGATGTTCGTTCATCTAGCACAAAGGGAAAAATTTGCAGGATAAACTATTACTGTGGTTTCTCAGTGTCTTTCCTAGTGCCGGTTTGAACTTCCTGCACTTTTCACTGTAAAACCGAGTTGAAGTAAAACACTACTCATATATATGTTTGGATTGCAATTTGCAACTGTAAATAAACTTTCTGTTCCCAACAAGCTTGGTGAAGTACGGCTTGCACTCACACTTATCTCTCAGAACTGAGCATGTGGACAGAATTTCGTTCATGTAGCACAAAGGGATCGGTGCAGGGGAAACTTTTACTCTGGTTTCTCAGGGTATTTCCTAGAGCCAGTTAGAAATTCCTGCAGTTTTCACTGTAAAAACGATTTTGAGCGTGGACCTTCCGATATATATATATGGATTGAAGTTTCCAACAGAAAAAATATTTGTTTTCCCAACAAGCTAGGTGAAGGACGGCTTGCACACACACTTATGTCTCAGAACTCATCATGTGGAGAGACGTTCGTTCATCTAGCACAAAGGGAATGGTTTGCAGGAGAAAATATTCCTGTGGTTTCTCAGTGTCTTTCCTAGTGCCGGTTTGAAGTTCCTGCACTTATCACTGTAAAACCGCGTTGGAGCGAGTCACTTATCAAATATATGTTTGGATTGCAATGTGCAACTGTAAAAATTTGTGTTTCCAACAAGCTTGGTTCAGGAAGGCTAGCACACACACATATCTCTCAGAACTGAGCATGTGGTGAGACGTTCGTTCATCTAGAACAAAAGGAACGGGTTGCAGGGGAAACTTTTATTCTGTTTACTCAGTGTGTTTCCTAGTGCCGGTTTGAAATTCCTGCAGTTATCACTGTAAAACAATGTTGGAGCGGGTATCTAGCCATATATATGTATGGATTGCAGTGGGCAACTGAAAAGAAACTTTATTTTCCCAACAAGCTAGGTGAAGTTCGGATTTAACACACACTTATCTCTCAGAACTGAGCATGAGGAGAGACTTTCATTCATTTAGCACACAGGGTACGGTTACAGGTTAAACCTATACTCTGGATTCTCAGTGTGTTTCCTATTGCCGGTTTGAATATCCTGCAGTTTTCACTGTAAAACAAATTTGGAGCGAGAACCTTCCCATATATTTGTATGGAGTGCAGTTTGCAACTTAAAAGAAACATTCTGTTCCCAACATGCTTGTTGAAATACGGATTGCACACACACTTATCTCTCAGAACTGAGCATGTGGACAGAATTTCGTTCATGTAGCAAAATGGGATCGGTTTGCAGGGGAAACTTTTACTCTGGTTTCTCAGTGTATTCCCTAGAACCAGTTAGAAATACCTGCAGTTATCACAGTAAAAACGATTTGGTGCGAGGACCTACCCATATATATATATAGAATGCAGTTTGCACCAAAAAAAAAATATTAGTTTTCCCAACAAGCTAGGTGAAGGACGGCTTGCACACACACTTATGTCTCAGAACTCATCATGTGGAGAGACGTTCGTTCACCTAGAACAAAAGTAACGAGATGCAGGGGAAATTTTATTCTGATTTCTCAGTGTGTTTCCTAGTGCCGGCTTGAAGTTCCTGCAGTTTTCACTGTAAAACAGATTTGGAACGAGTGTCAAGCCATATATATATATGGAGTGCAGTTTGTAACTGAAAAGAAATTTTATGTTTCCAACATGCTAGATAAAGTTCGGATTTCACACACACTTATGTCTCAGAACTCATCTTCTGGAGAGACGTTCGTTCATCTAGCACAAAGGGAAAGGTTTGCAGGAGAAAATATTCCTGTGGTTTCTCAGTGTCTTTCCTAGTGCCGGTTTGAAGTTCCTGCACTTATCACTGTAAAACCGGGTTGGAGCGAGTCACTTCTCATATAAATGTTTGGATTGCAATTTGCAACTGTAAAGAAACTTTGTGTTCCCAACAAGTTAGGTGAAGTACGGCTTGGGAACACACACATCTCTCAGAACTGAGCATGTGGAGAGACTTTCATTCCTCTAGCACAAAGGAAACGGTTTGCAGGAGAATCTGTTACTGTGGTTTCTCAGTGTGTTTCCTAGTGCCGCTTTGAAGTTCCTGCAGTTTTCATTGTAAAACCGATTTGGAACGAGTACCTCCCCATATATATGTATGGAGTGCAGTTTGCAACTGAAAAGAAACTTTCTTTTCCCAACAAGCTAGTTGAAGGACGGCTTGCACACACACTTATCTCTCAGAACTGAACATGTGGAGAGACGTTCGTTCATCTAGCACAAAGGGAAAGATTTGCATGAGAAACTTTTACTCTGGTTTCTCAGTGAATTTCCTAGAGCAAATTAGAAGTTCCTACAGTTTTCACCGTAAAAACGAATTCGAGCAAGTACCTCCCCATATATATGTATGGAGTGCAGTTTGCAAATGAAAAGAAACTTTGTGTTCCCAACAAGCTAGTTGAAGGACGGCTTGCACACACAAATATCTCTTAGAACTGAGCATGTGGAGAGAATTTCGTTCATCTAACACAAAGGGAACGGTTTGCAGGGCAAACTTTTACTCTGGTTTCTCAATGTGTTTCCAAGTGCCGGGTAGAAATTCCTGCAGTTTTCACTGTAAAAACGAGTTGGAGAGAGTACCTCCCCATATAAATGTATGGAGTGCAGTTTGCAAATGCAAAGAATATTTGTGTTCCAAAAAAGCTAGTTGAAGTACGGCTAGCACACACAATTATCTCTCAGAACTGAGCATGTGGAGAGACGTTCGTTCATTTAGCACAAAGCGAACGGTTTGCAGGGCAAACTTTTACTCTGGTTTCTCATTGTGTTTCTTACTGCCGGCGTGAAGTTCCTGCAGTTTTAATTGTAAAAGATTTTCGGAGCGTGTACATCCCCATATATTTTTATGGACTGCAGTTTGCGACAGAAAAGAATCTTTGGGTTCCCTACGAGCTAATTGAAGGACGGCTTTCACACACACTTATCTCTCAGAACAGAGCATGTGTACAGTTGATCGTTCATCTAGCACAAATGTAACGGTTTGCAGTAGAAACTTTTACTCTGGTTTCGCAGTGTGTTTCCTACTGCCGGTTTTAAGATCCTGCAGTTTAACTTTAAAACAGAGTTGGAGCGTGTACCTCTCCATATATATGTATGTAGTGCATTTTGCAACTGCAAAGAAACTTTGAGTTCCCAACAAGCTAAGTGAAGGATGGCTTGCACACACACTTATATCTCAGAACTGAGCATGTGGAGAGACATTCGTTCATCTAGCAAAAAGGGAAAGGGTTGCAGGAGAAACTATTACTCTGGTTTCTCATTTTGTTTCCTAGTGCTGGTTTAAAGTGCCTGCAGTTTTCACTGTAAAACCGTGTTGGAGAGATTACCTGGTCATATATATATAAGGAGTGCAATTTGCAAGTGAAAAGAAACTATGTGTTCCAAACAAGCTAGGTGAAGGTCGGCTTGCACACAGAATTATCTCTCAAAACTGAGCATGTGGAGAGACGTTCGTTCATCTAGCACAAAGGGAAAAGTTTGCAGGATAATCTATTACTGTGGTTTCTCAGTGTCTTTCCTAGTGCCGGTTTGAACTTCCTGCACTTTTCACTGTAAAACCGAGTTGAAGTAAAACACTACTCATATATATGTTTGGATTGCAATTTGCAACTGTAAAGAAACTTTCTGTTCCCAGCAAGCTTGGTGAAGTACGGCTTGCACTCACACTTATCTCTCAGAACTGAGCATGTGGACAGAATTTCGTTCATGTAGCACAAAGGGATCGGTGCAGGGGAAACTTTTACTCTGGTTTCTCAGTGTATTTCCTAGAGCCAGTTAGAAATTCCTGCAGTTTTCACTGTAAAAACAATTTTGAGCGTGGACCTACCGATATATATATATGGAATGCAGTTTGCAACAGAAAAAAAAATTTGTTTTCCCAACAAGCTAGGTGAAGGACAGCTTGCACACACACTTATGTCTCAGAACTCATCATGTGGAGAGACGTTCGTTCATCTAGCACAAAGGGAATGGTTTGCAGGAGAAAATATTCCTGTGGTTCTCAGTGTCTTTCCTAGTGCCGGTTTGAAGTTCCTGCACTTATCACTGTAAAACCGCGTTGGAGCGAGTCACTTATCAAATATATGTTTGGATTGCAATTTTCAACTGTAAAAACTTTGTGTTTCCAACAAGCTTGGTTCAGGAGGGCTAGCACACACTCATATCTCTCAGAACTGAGCATGTGGTGAGACGTTCGTTCATCTAGAACAAAAGGAACGAGTTGCAGGGGAAATTTTTATTCTGTTTACTCAGTGTGTTTCCTAGTGCCGGTTTGAAATTCCTGCAGTTATCACTGTAAAACAATGTTGGAGCTGGTATCTAGCCATATATATGTATGGATTGCAGTGTGCAACTGAAAAGAAACTTTGTTTTCCCAACAAGCTAGGTGAAGTTCGGATTTAACACACACTTATCTCTCAGAACTGAGAATGAGGAGAGACTTTCATTCATCTAGCACACAGGGTACGGTTACAGGTTAAACCTATACTCTGGATTCTCAGTGTGTTTCCTAATGCTGGTTTGAAGATCCTGCAGTTTTCACTGTAAAACAGATTTGGAGCGAGAACCTTCCCATATATTTGTATGGAGTGCAGTTTGCAACTTAACAGAAACATTGTGTTCCCAACATGCTTGTTGAAATACGGATTGCACACACAATTATCTCTCAGAATTGAGCATGTGGACAGAATTTCGTTCATGTAGCACAATGGTATCGATTTGCAGGGGAAACTTTTACTCTGGTTTCTCCGTGTATTCCCTAGAACCAGTTAGATATTCCTGCAGTTATCACAGTAAAAACGATTTGGTGCGAGGACCTACCCATATATATATATAGAATGCAGTTTGCAACAAAAAAAATATTAGTTTTCCCAACAAGCTAGGTGAAGGACGGCTTGCACACACACTTATGTCTCAGAACTCATCATGTGGAGAGACGTTCGTTCATATAGCACAAAAGGAACGGTATGCAGGAGAAACTAATACTGTGGTTTCTCAGTGTATTTCCTAGTGCCGGTATGAAGTCCCTGCCCTTATCACTGTAAAACCGGGTTGGAGCGAGTCACTTCACTTATATATGTTTGGATTGCAATTTGCAACTGTAAAGAAACTTTGTGTTCCCAACAAGTTAGGTGAAGGTCGGCTTGGGATCACACACATCTCTCAGAACTGAGCATGTGGAGAGACTATCATTCATCTAGCACAAAGGGAAAGATATGCATGAGAAATATTTACTCTTGTTTCTCAGTGTATTTCCTAGAGCAAATTAGAAGTTCCTAAATTTTTCACCGTAAAAACGATTTCGAGCGAGTACCTCCCCATATATATTTATGGATTGCAGTTTGCATTTGAAAAGAAACTTTGTGTTCCCAACAAGCTGGTTGAAGGACAGCTTGCACACACACATATCTCTCAGAACTGAGCATGTGGAGAGACATTCGTTCATCTAACACAAAGGGAATGGTTTGCAGGGCAAACTTTTACTCTGGTTTCTCAATGTATTTCCAAGAGCCGGGTAGAAATTCCTGCAGTTTTCACTGTAAAAGCGAGTTGGAGAGAGTACCTCCCCATATAAATGTATGGAGTGCAGTTTGCAAATGCAAAGAATGTTTGTGTTCATAAAAATCTAGTTGAAGTACGGCTAGCACTCACTATTATCTCTCAGAACTGAGCATGTGGAGAGACGTTCGTTCATTTAGCAAAAAGGGAACGGTTTTCAGGGAAAACTTTTACTCTGGTTTCTCATTGTGTTTCCTACTGCCGGCGTGAAGTTCCTGCAGTTTTAATTGTAAAAAATTTTCTTAGCGTGTACCTCCCCATATATATGTATGGACTGCATTTTGCGACAGAAAAGAACTTTTGGGTTCCCTACGAGCTAATTGAAGGACGGCTTTCACACACACATATCTCTCAGAACAGAGCATGTGGACAGTTGATCGTTCATCTAGAACAAATGTAACGGTTTGTAGGAGAAACTTTTACTCTGGTTTTGCAGTGTGTTTCCTACTGCCGGTTTTAAGATCCTGCAGTTTTAACTTTAAAACAGAGTTGGAGCGTGTACCTCTCCATATATATGTATGTAGTGCAGGTTGCAACTGCAAAGAAACTTTGTGTTCCCAACAAGCTAGGTGAAGGATGGCTTGCACACACACTTATATCTCAGAACTGAGCATGTGGAGAGACATTCGTTCATCTAGCACAAAGGGAATGGGTTGCAGGAGAAACTTTTAGTCTGGTTTCTCATTTTGTTTCCTAGTGCTGGTTTAAAGTTCCTGCAGTTTTCACTGTAAAACCGTGTTGGAGCGATTACATGGTCATATAAATGTAAGGAGTGCAATTTGCAACTGAAAAGAAACTTTGTGTTCCAAAGAAGCTAGGTGAAGGTCGGCTTGCACACAGAATTATCTCTCAAACCTCAGCATGTGGAGAGACGTTCGTTCATCAAGCACAAAGGGAACGATTTGCAAGATAAACTATTACTGTGGTTTCTCAGTGTCTTTCCTAGTGCCGGTTTGAACTTCCTGCACTTTTCACTGTAAAACCGAGTTGAAGTGAAACACTACTCATATATATGTTTGGATTGCAATTTTCAACTTTAAAGAAACTTTATGTTCCCAACAAGCTTGGTGATGGACGGCTTGCACACACGCACATCTCTCAGAACTGAGCATGTGGAGAGACGTTCGTTCACCTAGAACAAAAGAAACGAGATGCAGGGGAAACTTTTATTCTGATTTCTCAGTGTGTTTCCTAGTGCCGGTTTTAAGTTCCTGCAGTTTTCACTGTAAAACAGATTTGGAACGAGTATCAAGCCATATATATGTATGGAGTTCAGTTTGCAACTGAAAAGAAATTTTATGTTCCCAACATGCTAGATGAAGTTCGGATTTCACACACACTTATCTCTCAGAACTGAGCATGAGGAGAGAATTTCATTCATCTAGCACACAGGGAAAGGTTACAGGTTAAACCTTTACTCTGGATTCTCAGTGTGTTTCCTAGTGCCGTTTTGAAGATCCTTCAATTTTCACTGTAAAACAGATTTGGAGCGAGAACCTCCAAATATATTTCTATGGAATGCAGTTTGAAACTTAAAAGAAACTTTAAGTTCCCAATATGCTAGGTGAAGTACGGATTGCACACAAACTTATCTCACAGAACTGAGCATGTGGACAAAATTTCGTTCATGTAGCACAAAGGGATCGGTTCAGGGGAAACTTTTACTAGGGTTTCTCAGTGTATTTCCTAGAGCCAGTTAAAATACCTGCAGTTTTCACTGTAAAAATTATTTTGAGCGTGGACCTACCAATATATATATATGGAATGCAGTTTGCAACAGAAAAAAAAATTTGTTTTCCCAACAAGCTAGGTGAAGGACGGCTTGCACACACACTTATGTCTCAGAACTCATCATGTGGAGAGACGTTCGTTCATATAGCACAAAAGGAACGGTATGCTGGAGAAACTAATACTGTGGTTTCTCAGTGTATTTCCTAGTGCCGGTATGAAGTCCCTGCCCTTATCACTGTAAAACCGGGTTGGAGCGAGTCACTTCACTTATATATGTTTGGATTGCAATTTGCAACTGTAAAGAAACTTTGTGTTCCCAACAAGTTAGGTGAAGGTCGGCTTGGGATCACACACATCTCTCAGAACTGAGCATGTGGAGAGACTATCATTCATCTAGCACAAAGGGAAAGATATGCATGAGAAATTTTTACTCTGGTTTCTCAGTGTATTTCCTAGAGCAAATTAGAAGTTCCTAAATTTTTCACCGTAAAAACAATTTCGAGCGAGTACCTCCCCATATATATTTATGGATTGCAGTTTGCAATTGAAAAGAAACTTTGTGTTCCCAACAAGCTGGTTGAAGGACAGCTTGCACATACACATATCTCTCAGAGCTGAGCATGTGGAGAGACATTCGTTCATCTAACACAAAGGGAATGGTTTGCAGGGCAAACTTTTACTCTGGTTTCTCAATGTATTTCCAAGAGCCGGGTAGAAATTCCTGCAGTATTCACTGTAAAAACGAGTTGGAGAGAGTACCTCCCCATATAAATGTATGGAGTGCAGTTTGCAAATGCAAAGAATGTTTGTGTTCCCAAATATCTAGTTGAAGTACGGCTAGCACACACTATTATCTCTCAGAACTGAGCATGTGGAGAGACGTTCGTTCATTTAGCAAAAAGCGAACGGTTTGCAGGGCATACTTTTACTCTGGTTTATCATTGTGTTTCCTACTGCCGGCGTGAAGTTCCTGCAGTTTTAATTGTAAAAAATTTTCGGAGCGTGTACCTCCCCATATATATGTATGGACTGCAGTTTGCGACAGAAAAGAACCTTTGGGTTCCCTACGAGCTAATTGAACGACGGCTTTCACACACACATATCTCTCAGAACAGAGCATGTGGACAGTTGATCGTTCATCTAGCACAAATGTAACGGTTTGCAGGAGAAACTTTTACTCTGGTTTTGCAGTGTGTTTCCTACTGCCGGTTTTAAGATCCTGCAGTTTTAACTTTAAAACAGAGTTGGAGCGTGTACCTCTCCATATATATGTATGTAGTGCAGGTTGCAACTGCAAAGAAACTTTGTGTTCCCAACAAGCTAGGTGAAGGATGGCTTGCACACACACTTATATCTCAGAACTGAGCATGTGGAGAAACATTCGTTCACCTAGCACAAAGGGAATGGGTTGCAGGGGAAACTTTTAGTCTGGTTTCTCATTTTGTTTCCTAGTGCTGGTTTAAAGTTCCTGCAGTTTTCACTGTAAAACCGTGTTGGAGCGATTACTTGGTCATATATATGTAAGGAGTGCAATTTGCAACTGAAAAGAAACTTTGTGTTCCAAAGAAGCTAGGTGAAGGTCGGCTTGCACACAGAATTATCTCTCAAAACTGAGCATGTGGAGAGACGTTCGTTCATCAAGCACAAAGGGAACGATTTGCAAGATAAACTATTACTGTGGTTTCTCAGTGTCATTCCTAGTGCCGGTTTGAACTTCCTGCACTTTTCACTGTAAAACCAAGTTGAAGTGAAACACTACTCATATATATGTTTGGATTGCAATTTGCAGTTTAAAGAAACTTTATGTTCTCAACAATCTTGGTGATGGACGGCTTGCACACACGCACATCTCTCAGAACTGAGCATGTGGAGAGACGTTCGTTCACCTAGAACAAAAGAAACGAGATGCAGGGGAAACTTTTATTCTGATTTCTCAGTGTGTTTCCTAGTGCCGGTTTTAAGTTCCTGCAGTTTTCACTGTAAAACAGATTTGGAACGTGTATCAAGCCTTATATATGTATGGAGTGCAGTTTGCAACTGAAAAGAAATTTTATGTTCCCAACATGCTAGATGAAGTTCGGATTTCACACACACTTATCTCTCAGAACTGAGCATGAGGAGAGACTTTCATTCATCTAGCTCACAGGGAAAGGTTACAGGTTAAACCTTTACTCTGGATTCTCAGTGTGTTTCCTAGTGCCGGTTTGAAGATCCTTCAATTTTCACTGTAAAACAGATTTGGAGCGAGAACCTCCAAATATATTTCTATGGAATGCAGTTTGCAACTTAAAAGAAACTTTAAGTTCCCAATATGCTAGGTGAAGTACGGATTGCACACAAACTTATCTCACAGAACTGGGCATGTGGACAGAATTTCGTTCATGTAGCACAAAGGGATCGGTCCAGGGGAAACTTTTACTAGGGTTTCTCAGTGTATTTCCTAGAGCCAGTTAAAATACCTGCAGTTTTCACTGTAAAAACTATTTTGAGCGTGGACCTACCGATATATATATATGGAATGCAGTTTGCAACAGAAAAAAAAATTTGTTTTCCCAACAAGCTAGGTGAAGGACGGCTTGCACACACACTTATGTCTCAGAACTCATCATGTGGAGAGACGTTCGTTCATCTAGCACAAAGGGAAAGGTTTGCAGGAGAAAATATTCCTGTAGTTTCTCAGTGTCTTTCCTAGTGCCGGTTTGAAGTTCCTGCACTTATCACTGTAAAACCGGGTTGGAGCGAGTCACTTCTCATATAAATGTTTGGATTGCAATTTGCAACTGTAAAGAAACTTTGTGTTCCCAACAAGTTAGGTGAAGGACGGCTTGGGAACACACACATCTCTCAGAACTGAGCATGTGGAGAGACTTTCATTCATCTAGCACAAAGGAAACGGTTTGCAGGAGAAACTGTTACTGTGGTTTCTCAGTGTGTTTCCTAGTGCCGCTTTGAAGTTCCTGTTTTCATTGTAAAACCGATTTGGAACGAGTACCTCCCCATATATATGTATGGAGTGCAGTTTGCAACTGAAAAGAAACTTTCTTTTCCTAACAAGCTAGTTGAAGGACGGCTTGCACACACACTTATCTCTCAGAACTGAACATGTGGAGAGACGTTCGTTCATCTAGCACAAAGGGAAAGATTTGCATGAGAAACTATTACTCTGGTTTCTCAGTGTATTTCCTAGAGCAAATTAGAAGTTCCTACAGTTTTCACCGTAAAAACGATTTCGAGCGAGTACCTCCCCATATATATGTATGGGGTGCAGTTTGCAAATGAAAAGAAACTTTGTGTTCCCAACAAGCTAGTTGAAGGACAGCTTGCACACACAATTATCTCTCAGAACTGAGCATGTGGAGAGACATTCGTTCATCTAGCACAAAAGGAAAGTGTTGCAGGAGGAAATATTACTCTGGTACTCAGTGTTTTTCCTAGTGCTAGTTTAAAGTTCCTGCAGTTTTCATAGTAAAACCGTTTTGGAGCGAGTACCTGGCCAACATATATATGGATTGCAGTTTGCAACTGAAAAGAATCTTTAGATTCTCAACAAAATAGGTGAAGGACGGCTTTCACACACACTTATCTCTCAGAATTGAGCATGTGGATAAACGTTCGTTTACCTACCACAAGGGGAACCGGTTGCAGGAGAAAGTTTAACACTGGTATTTCAAGTTTTTTCCTGGTGCATGTTTAAATTTCCTGCAGTTTTCACTGTAAACCAAGTTGGAGCATGTACCTCTACATATATATGTATGGAGTGCATTTTGCAACTGAAAAGAAAATTTGTGTTCCCAACGAGCTATTTGAAATTCGACTTTCACACACACTTACCTCTCAGAACTGTGCATGTGGAGAGAAGTTCGTTCATCTAGCACGAACGGAACAGTTTGTAGGGAAAAATTTACTCTGGATTCTCAGTGTGTTTCCTAGTGCCGTTTTGAAATTCCTGCAGTTTACAATGTAAATCGAGTTGGAGCTGGTACCTCCCCATATAAATATATGGATTGCAGTTTGCAACTAAAAAAAAATTTTGTTTTCCCAACAAGCTAGTTGAAGGACGGCTTGCAGACACAATTATCTCTCAGAACTGAGCATGTGGAAAGACGTTCGTTCACCTAGCACAAAAGGAACGGGTTGCAGGGGAAACTTTCATCCTGATTTCTCAGTGTGTTCCTAGTGCCGGTTTGAAGTTCCTGCAGTTTTCACTGTAAAACAGAGTTGGAACGAGTATCTAGCCATATATATATATGGAGTGCATTTTGCAACTGAAAAGAAATTTTACGTTCCCAACATGCTAGATGAAGTTCGGATTTCACACACACTTATCTCTTCAGAACTGAGCATGAGGAGAGACTTTCATTCATCTAGCACACATGGAATGATTACAGGTTAATCCTTGACTCTGGATTCTCAGTGTGTTTCCTAGTGCCGGTTTGAAGATCCTGCAATTTTCACTGTAAAACAGATTTGGAGCGAGAACCTCCAAATATATTTCTATGCAGTGCAGTTTGCAACTTAATAGAAACTTTCTGTTCCCTACATGCTAGGTGAAGTACGGATTGCACACAAACTTATCTCTCAGAACTGAGCATGTGGACAGAATTTCGTTCATGTAGCACAAAGGGATCGGTGCAGCGGTAACTTTTACTCGGGTTTCTCAGTGTATTTCCTAGAGCCAGTTAGAAATTCCTGCAGTTTTCACTGTAAAAACGATTTTGAGCGTGGACCTACCGATATATATATATATGGAATGCCGTTTGCAACAGAAAAAAATATTTGTTTTCCCAACAAGCTTGGTGAAGGACGGCTTGCACACACACTTATGTCTCAGAACACATCATGTGGAGAGACGATCGTTCATCTAGCACAAAGGGAAAGGTTTGCAGGAGAAAATATTCCTGTGGTTTCTCAGTGTCTTTCCAAGTGCCGGTTTGAAGTTCCTGCACTTATCACTGTAAAACCGCGTTGGGGCGAGTCACTTGTCATATATATGTTTGGATTGCAATTTGCAACTGTAAAGAAACTTTGTTTTCCCATCAAGCTATGTGAAGGACGGCTTGCACACACAATTATCTCTTAGAACTGAGCATGTGGAGAGAATTTCGTTCATCTAACACAAAGGGAACGGTTTGCAGGGGAAACTTTTACTCTGGTTTCTCAATGTGTTTCCAAGAGCCGGGTAGAAATTCCTGCAGTTTTCACTGTAAAAACGAGTTGGAGAGAGTACCTCCCATATAAATGTATGGAGTGCAGTTTGCAAATGCAAAGAATGTTTGTGTTCCCAAAAAGCTAGTTGAAGTACTGCTAGCACACACAATTATCTCTCAGAACTGAGCATGTGGAGAGACGTTCGTTCATTAACACAAAGCGAACGGTTTGCAGGGCAAAATTTTACTCTGGTTTCTCATTGTGTTTCCTACTGCCGGCGTGAAGTTCCTGCAGTTTTAATTGTAAAAGATTTTCGGAGCGTGTACCGCCCCATATATTTGTATGGACTGCAGTTTGCGACAGAAAAGAATCTTTGGGTTCCCTACGAGCTAATTGAAGGACGGCTTTCACACACACTTATCTCTCAGAACAGAGCATGTGGACAGTTGATCGTTCATCTAGCACAAATGTAACGGTTTGCAGGAGAAACTTTTACTCTGGTTTCGCAGTGTGTTTCCTACTGCTGGTTTTATGATCCTGCAGTTTAACTTTAAAACAGAGTTGGAGCGTGTACCTCTCCATATATATGTATGTAGTGCAGTTTGCAACTGCAAAGAAACTTTGAGTTCCCAACAAGCTAAGTGAAGGATGGCTTGCACACACACTTATATCTCAGAACTGAGCATGTGGAGAGACATTCGTTCATCTAGCACAAAGGGAAAGGGTTGCAGGAGAAACTATTACTCTGGTTTCTCATTTTGTTTCCTAGTGCTGGTTTAAAGTTCCTGCAGTTTTCACTGTAAAACCGTGTTGGAGAGATTACCTGGTCATATATATAAGGAGTGCAATTTGCAAGTGAAAAGAAACTATGTGTTCCAAACAAGCTAGGTGAAGGTCGGCTTGCACACAGAATTATCTCTCAAAACTGAGCATGTGGAGAGACGTTCGTTCATCTAGCACAAAGGGAACAGTTTGCAGGATAAACTATTACTGTGGTTTCTCAGTGTCTTTCCTAGTGCCGGTTTGAAATTCCTGCACTTTTCACTGTAAAACCGAGTTGAAGTGAATCAATACTCATATATATGTTTGGATTGCAATTTGCAACTCTAAATAAACTTTCTGTTCCCAAAAAGCTTGGTGAAGTACGGCTTGCACTCACACTTATCTCTCAGAACTGAGCATGTGGACAGAATTTCGTTCATGTAGCACAAAGGGATCGGTGCAGGGGAAACTTTTACTCTGGTTTCTCAGTGTATTTCCTAGAGCCAGTTAGAAATTCCTGCAATTTTCACTGTAAAAACGATTTTGAGCGTGGACCTTCCGATATATATATGGAATGCAGTTTGCAACAGAAAAAAAAATTTGTTTTCCCAACAAGCTAGGTGAAGGACGGCTTGCACACACACTTATGTCTCAGAACTCATCATGTGGAGAGACGTTCGTTCATCTAGCACAAAGGGAATGGTTTGCAGGAGAAAATATTCCTGTGGTTTCTCAGTGTCTTTCCTAGTGCCAGTTTGAAGTTCCTGCACTTATCACTGTAAAACCGCGTTGGAGCGAGTCACTTATCAAATATATGTTTGGATTGCAATGTTCAACTGTAAAAACTTTGTGTTTCCAACAAGCTTGGTTCAGGACGGCTAGCACACACACATATCTCTCAGAAATGAGCATGTGGTGAGA
Organism: Camelus ferus; assembly: GCF_009834535.1. Taxonomy (NCBI): domain Eukaryota; kingdom Metazoa; phylum Chordata; class Mammalia; order Artiodactyla; family Camelidae; genus Camelus; species Camelus ferus. Next base: position 53,710,758 of record NC_045711.1, on the reverse strand, counting down.
CGTTCGCTCATCTAGAACAAAAGGAACGGGTTGCAGGGGAAACTTTTATTCTGTTTACTCAGTGTGTTTCCTAGTGCCGGTTTGAAATTCCTGCAGTTATCACTGTAAAACAATGTTGGAGCGGGTATCTAGCCATATATATGTATGGATTGCAGTGTGCAACTGAAAAGAAACTTTGTTTTCCCAACAAACTAGGTGAAGTTCGGATTTAACACACACTTATCTCTCAGAACTGAGCATGAGGAGAAACTTTCATTCATCTAGCACACAGGGTACGGTTACAGGTTAAACCTATACTCTTGATTCTCAGTGTGTTTCCTATTGCCGGTTTGAAGATCCTGCAATTTTCACTATAAAACAGATTTGGAGCGAGAACCTTCCCATATACTTGTATGGAGTGCAGTTTGCAACTTAAAAGAAACATTCTGTTCCCAACATGCTTGTTGAAATACGGATTGCACACACACTTATCTCTCAGAACTGAGCATGTGGACAGAATTTCGTTCATGCAGCACAAAGGGATCGGTATGCAGGGGAAATTTTTACTCTGGTTTCTCAGTGTATTCCCTAGAACCAGTTAGAAATTCCTGCAGTTATCACAGTAAAACGATTTGGTGCGAGGACCTACCCATATACATATATAGAATGCAGTTTGCAACAAAAAAAAATATTAGTTTTCCCAACAAGCTAGGTGAAGCACGGCTTGCACACACACTTATGTCTCAGAACTCATCATGTGGAGAGACGTTCGTTCATATAGCACAAAAGGAACGCTTTGCAGGAGAAACTAATACTGTGGTTTCTCAGTGTGTTTCCTATTGCCGGTATGAAGTCCCTGCCCTTATCACTGTAAAACCGTGTTGGAGCGAGTCACTTCACTTATATATGTTTGGATTGCAATTTGCAACTGTAAAGAAACTTTGTGTTCCCAACAAGTTCGGTGAAGGACGGCTTGGGAACACACACATCTCTCAGAACTGAGCATGTGGAGAGAATATCATTCATCTAGCACAAAGGAAACGGTTTGCAGGAGAAACTGTTACTGTGGTTTCTCAGTGTGTTTCCTAGTGCCGCTTTGAAGTTCCTGCAGTTTTCATTGTAAAACCGATTTGGAACGAGTACCTCCCCATATATATGTATTAAGTGCAGTTTGCAACTGAAAAGAAACTTTGTTTTCCCAACAAGCTAGTTGAAGTACGGCTTGCACACACACTTATCTCTCAGAACTGAACATGTGGAGAGACGTTCGTTCATCTAGCACAAAGGGAAAGATTTGCATGAGAAATTTTTACTCTGGTTTCTCAGTGTATTTCCTAGAGCAAATTAGAAGTTCCTAAATTTTTCACCGTAAAAACGATTTCGAGTGAGTACCTCCCCATATATATTTATGGATTGCAGTTTGCATTTGAAAAGAAACTTTGTGTTCCCAACAAGCTGGTTGAAGGACAGCTTGCACACACACTTATCTCTCAGAACTGAGCATGTGGAGAGATATTCGTTCATCTATCACAAAGGGAACTGGTAGCAGGATAAACTTTTACTCTGTTTTCCCAGTGTGTTTCATAGTGCCCGTTTTAATTTCCAGAAGATTTCATTGTAAAACCTAGTTGAAGCGAGTACCTCCCCATATATAAGTATGGAGTGCAGTTTGCAACTGAAAAGAAACTTGGTTTTCCCATCAAGCTATGTGTAGGACAGCATGCACACACAATTATCTCTTAGAACTGAGCATGTGGAGAGAATTTCGTTCATCTAACACAAAGGGAATGGTTTGCAGGGCAAACTTTTACTCTGGTTACACAATGTATTTCCAAGAGCCGGGTAGAAATTCCTGCAGTTTTCACTGTAAAAACGAGTTGGAGAGAGTACCTCCCCATATAAATGTATGGAGTGCAATTTGCAAATGCAAAGAATGTTTGTGTTCCCAAAAAGCTAGTTGAAGTACGGCTAGCACACACTATTATCTCTCAGAACTGAGCATGTGGAGAGACGTTCGTTCATTTAGCAAAAAGCGAACGGTTTGCAGGGCAAACTTTTACTCTGGTTTCTCATTGTGTTTCCTACTGCCGGCGTGAAGTTCCTGCAGTTTTAATTGTAAAAAATTTTCTTAGCGTGTACCTCCCCATATATTTGTATGGACTGCATTTTGCGACAGAAAAGAACTTTTGGGTTCCCTACGAGCTAATTGAAGGACGGCTTTCACACAGACATATCTCTCAGAACAGAGCATGTGGACAGTTGATCGTTCATCTAGCACAAATGTAACGGTTTGCAGGAGAAACTTTTACTCTGGTTTTGCAGTGTGTTTCCAACTGCCGGTTTTAAGATCCTGCAGTTTTAACATTAAAACAGAGTTGGAGCGTGTACCTCTCCATATATATGTATGTAGTGCAGTTTGCAACTGCAAAGAAACTTTGAGTTCCCAACAAGCTAGGTGAAGGATGGCTTGCACACACACTTATATATCAGAACTGAGCATGTGGAGAGACATTCGTTCTTCTAGCACAAAGGGAATGGGTTGCAGGAGAAACTTTATTCTGGTTTCTCATTTTGTTTCCTAGTGCTGGTTTAAAGTTACTGCAGTTTTCACTGTAAAACCGTGTTGGAGCGATTACTTGGTCATATATATGTAAGGAGTGCAATTTGCAAGTGAAAAGAAACTATGTGTTCCAAACTAGCTAGGTGAAGGTCGGCTTGCACACAGAATTATCTCTCAAAACTGAGCATGTGGAGAGACGTTCGTTCATCAAGCACAAAGGGAACGATTTGCAAGATAAACTATTACTGTGGTTTCTCAGTGTCTTTCCTAGTGCCGGTTTGAACTTCCTGCACTTTTCACTGTAAAACCGAGTTGAAGTGAAACACTACTCATATATATGTTTGGATTACAATTTGCATCTGTAAAGAAACTTTATGTTCCCAACAAGCTTGGTGATGGACGGCTTGCACACACACACATCTCTCAGAACTGAGCATGTGGAGAGAGGTTCGTTCACCTAGAACAAATGTAACGAGATGCAGGGAAAACTTTTATTCTGATTTGTCAGTGTGTTTCCTAGTGCCGCTTTGAAGATCCTGCAGTTTTCATTGTAAAACAGATTTGGAACGAGTACCTCCCCATATATATGTATGGAGTGCAGTTTGCAACTGAAAAGAAACTTTGTTTTCCCAACAAGCTAGTTGAAGGACGGCTTGCACACACACTTATCTCTCAGAACTGAACATGTGGAGAGACGTTCGTTCATCTAGCACAAAGGGAAAGATTTGCATGAGAAACTATTACTCTGGTTTCTCAGTGTATTTCCTAGAGCAAATTAGAAGTTCCTACAGTTTTCACCGTAAAAACGATTTCGAGCGAGTACCTCCCCATATATATGTATGGAGTGCAGTTTGCAAATGAAAATAAACTTTGTGTTCCCAACAAGCTAGTTGAAGGACAGCTTGCACACACACTTATCTCTCAGAACTGAGCATGTGGAGAGACATTCGTTCATCTAGCACAAAAGGAAAGTGTTGCAGGAGGAAATATTACTCTGGTACTCAGTGTTTTTCCTAGTGCTAGTTTAAAGTTCCTGCAGTTTTCACAGTAAAACCGTTTTGGAGCGAGTACCTGGCCATACATATATATGGATTGCAGTTTGCAACTGAAAAGAATCTTTAGATTCTCAACAAACTAGGTGAAGGACGGCTTTCACACACACTTATCTCTCAGAATTGAGCATGTGGATAAACGTTCGTTTACCTACCAAAAGGGGAACTGGTTGCAGGAGAAAGTTTAACACTGGTTTTTCAGGTTTTTTCCTGGTGCATGTTTAAATTTCCTGCAGTTTTCACTGTAAACCAAGTTGGAGCGTGTACCTGTACATATATATGTATGCAGTGTATTTTGCAACTGAAAAGAAAATTTGTGTTCCCAACGAGCTATTTGAAATTCGACTTTCACACACACTTACCTCTCAGAACTGTGCATGTGGAGAGAAGTTCGTTCATCTAGCACGAACGGAACAGTTTGCAGGGAAAAATTTACTCTGGATTCTCAGTGTGTTTCCTAGTGCCGTTTTGAAATTCCTGCAGTTGACAATGTAAATCGAGTTGGAGCTGGTACCTCCCCATATAAATATATGGAGTGCAGTTTGCAACTGAAAAAAAATTTTGTTTTCCCAACAAGATAGTTGAAGGACGGCTTGCAGACACAATTATCTCTCAGACCTGAGGCTGTGGAGAGACGTTCGTTCACCTAGCACAAAAGGAACGGGTTGCAGGGGAAACTTTCATCCTGATTTCTCAGTGTGTTCCTAGTGCCGGTTTGAAGTTCCTGCAGTTTTCACTGTAAAACAGAGTTGGAACGAGTATCTAGCCATATATATATATGGAGTGCATTTTGCAACTGAAGAGAAATTTTACGTTCCCAACATGCTAGATGAAGTTCGGATTTCACACACACTTATCTCTTCAGAACTGAGCATGAGAAGAGACTTACATTCATCTAGCACACAGGGAATGGTTACAGGTTAAACCTTTACTCTGGATTCTCAGTGTGTTTCCTAGTGCCGGTTTGAAGATCCTGCAATTTTCACTGTAAAACAGATTTGGAGCGAGAACCTCCAAATATATTTCTATGCAGTGCAGTTTGCAACTTAAAAGAAACTTTCTGTTCCCTACATGCAAGTTGAAGTACGGATTGCACACAAACTTATCTCTCAGAACTGAGCATGTGGACAGAATTTCGTTCATGTAGCACAAAGGGATCGGTGCAGCGGAAACTTTTAATCGGGTTTCTCAGTGTATTTCCTAGAGCCAGTTAGAAATTCCTGCAGTTATCACAGTAAAAACGATTTGGTGCGAGGGCCTACCCATATATATATATAGAATGCAGTTTGCAACAAAAAAAAATATTAGTTTTCCCAACAAGCTAGGTGAAGGACGGCTTGCACACACACTTATGTCTCAGAACTCATCATGTGGAGAGACGTTCGTTCATATAGCACAAAAGGAACGGTTTGCAGGAGAAACTAATACTGTGGGTTCTCAGTGTATTTCCTAGTGCTGGTTTGAACTTCCTGCACTTTTCACTGTAAAACCGAGATGAAGTGAAACAATACTCATATATATGTTTGGATTGCAATTTGCAACTATAAACAAACTTTCTGTTCCCAACAAGCTTGGTGAAGTACGGCTTGCACTCACACATATCTCTCAGAACTGAGCATTGGACAGAATTTCGTTCATGTAGCACAAAGGGATCGGTGCAGGGGAAACTTTTACTCTGGTTTCTCAGTGTATTTCCTAGAGCCAGTTAGAAATTCCTGCAGTTTTCACTGTAAAAACGATTTTGAACGTGGACCTTCCGATATATATATATGGAATGCAGTTTGCAACAGAAAAAAAAATTTGTTTTCCCAACAAGCTAGGTGAACGACGGCTTGCACACACACTTATGTCTCAGAACTCATCATGTGGAGAGACGTTCGTTCATCTAGCACAAAGGGAATGGTTTGCAGGAGAAAATATTCTTGTGGTTTCTCAGTGTCTTTCCTAGTGCCGGTTAGAAGTTCCTGCACTTATCACTGTAAAACCGCGTTGGAGCGAGTCACTTATCAAATATATGTTTGGATTGCAATTTGCAACTGTAAAAACTTTGTGTTTCCAACAAGCTTGTTTTAGGACGGCTAGCACACACTCATATCTCTCAGAACTGACCATGTGGTGAGACGTTCGTTCATCTAGAACAAAAGGAACGGGTTGCAGGGGAAACTTTTATTCTGTTTACTCATTGTGTTTCCTAGTGCCGGTTTGAAATTCCTGCAGTTATCACTGTAAAACAATGTTGGAGCGGGTATCTAGCCATATATATGTATGAATTGCAGTGTGCAACTGAAAAGAAACTTTGTTTTCCCAACAAGCTAGGTGAAGTTCGGATTTAACACACACTTATCTCTCAGAACTGAGCATGAGGAGAGACTTTCATTCATCTAGCACACAGGGTACGGTTACAGGTTAAACCTATACTCTGGATTCTCAGTGTGTTTCCTATTGCCGGTTTGAAGATCCTGCAGTTTTCACTGTAAAACAGATTTGGAGCGAGAACCTTCCCATATATTTGTATGGAGTGCAGTTTGCAACTTAAAAGAAACATTGTGTTCCCAACATGCTTGTTGAAATACGGATTGCACACAAACTTATCTCTCAGAACTGAGCATGTGGACAGAATTTCGTTCATGTAGCACAAAGGGATCGATTTGCAGGGGAAACTTTTACTCTGGTTTCTCAGTGTATTACCTAGAACCAGTTAGAAATTCCTGCAGTTATCACAGTAAAAACGATTTGGTGCGAGGGCCTACCCATATATATATAGAATGCAGTTTGCAACAAAAAAAAATATTAGTTTTCCCAACAAGCTAGGTGAAGGACGGCTTGCACACACACTTATGTCTCAGAACTCATCATGTGGAGAGACGTTCGTTCATATAGCACAAAAGGAACGGTTTGCTGGAGAAACTAATACTGTGGTTTGTCAGTGTATTTCCTAGTGCCGGTATGAAGTCCCTGCACTTATCACTGTAAAACCGGGTTGGAGCGAGTCACTTCACTTATATATGTTTTGATTGCAATTTGCAACTGTAAAGAAACTTTGTGTTCCCAACAAGTTAGGTGAAGGACGGCTTGGGAACACACACATCTCTCAGAACTGAGCATGTGGAGAGAATATCATTCATCTAGCACAAAGGAAACGGTTTGCAGGAGAAACTGTTACTGTGGTTTCTCAGTGTGTTTCCTAGTGCCGCTTTGAAGTTCCTGCAGTTTTCATTGTAAAACCGATTTGGAAATAGTACCTCCCCATATATATGTATTAAGTGCAGTTTGCAACTGAAAAGAAACTTTGTTTTCCCAACAAGCTAGTTGAAGTACGGCTTGCACACACACTTATCTCTCAGAACTGAGCATGTGGAGAGACGTTTGTTCACCTAGAACAAAAGTAACGAGATGCAGGGGAAACTTTCATTCTGATTTCTCAGTGTGTTCCTACTGCCGGTTTGAAGTTCCTGCAGTTTTCACTGTAAAACAGAGTTGGAACGAGTATCTAGCCATATATATATATGGAGTGCATTTGGCAACTGAAAAGAAATTTTACGTTCCCAACATGCTAGATGAAGTTCGGATTTCACACACACTTATCTCTTCAGAACTGAGCATGAGGAGAGACTTTCATTCATCTAGCACACAGGGAATGGTTACAGGTGAATCCTTGACTCTGGATTCTCAGTGTGTTTCCTAGTGCCGGTTTGAAGTTCCTGCAGTTTTCACTGTAAAACAGATTTGGAACGAGTATCAAGCCATATATATGTATGGAGTGCAGTTTGCAACTGAAAAGAAATTTTATGTTCCCAACATGCTAGATGAAGTTCGGATTTCACACACACTTATCTCTCAGAACTGAGCATGAGGAGAGACTTTCATTCATCTAGCACACAGGGAAAGGTTACAGGTTAAACCTTTACTCTGGATTCTCAGTGTGTTTCCTAGTGCCGGTTTGAAGATCCTTCAATTTTCACTGTAAAACAGATTTGGAGCGAGAAACTCCAAATATATTTCTATGGAATGCAGTTTGCAACTTAAAAGAAACTTTAAGTTCCCAATATGCTAGGTGAAGTACGGATTGCACACAAACTTATCTCACAGAACTGAGCATGTGGACAGAATTTCGTTCATGTAGCACAAAGGGATCGGTCCAGGGGAAACTTTTACTAGGGTTTCTCAGTGTATTTCCTAGAGCCAGTTAAAATACCTGCAGTTTTCACTGTAAAAACTATTTTGAGCGTGGACTTACCGATATATATATATGGATTGCAGTTTGCAACAGAAAAAAAAAATTTGTTTTCCCAACAAGCTAGGTGAAGGACGGCTTGCTCACACACTTATGTCTCAGAACTCATCATGTGGAGAGTCGTTCGTTCATCTAGCACAAAGGGAAAGGTTTGCAGGAGAAAATATTCCTGTGGTTTCTCAGTGTCTTTCCTAGTGCCGGTTTGAAGTTCCTGCACTTATCACTGTAAAACCGGGTTGGAGCGAGTCACTTCTCATATAAATGTTTGGATTGCAATTTGCAACTGTAAAGAAACTTAGTGTTCCCAACAAGTTAGGTGAAGGACTGCTTGGGAACACACACATCTCTCAGAACTGAGCATGTGGAGAGACTTTCATTCATCTGGCACAAAGGAAACGGTTTGCAGGAGAAACTGTTACTGTGGTTTCTCAGTGTGTTTCCTAGTGCCGCTTTGAAGTTCCTGCAGTTTTCATTGTAAAACCGATTTGGAACGAGTACCTCCCCATATATATGTATGGAGTGCAGTTTGCAAATGAAAAGAAACTTTGTTTTCCCAACAAGCTAGTTGAAGGACGGCTTGCACACACACTTATCTCTCAGAACTGAACATGTGGAGAGACGTTCGTTCATCTAGCACAAAGGGAAAGATTTGCATGAGAAACTTTTACTCTGGTTTCTCAGTGTATTTCCTAGAGCAAATTAGAAGTTCCTACAGTTTTCACCGTAAAAACGATTTCGAGCGTGTACCTCCCCATATATATGTATGGAGTGCAGTTTGCAAATGAAAAGAAACTTTGTGTTCCCAACAAGCTAGTTGAAGGACAGCTTGCACACACACTTATCTCTCAGAACTGAGCATGTGGAGAGACATTCGTTCATCTAGCACAAAAGGAAAGTGTTGCAGGAGGAAATATTACTCTGGTACTCAGTGTTTTTCCTAGTGCTAGTTTAAAGTTCCTGCAGTTTTCATAGTAAAACCGTTTTGGAGCGAGTACCTGGCCATACATATATATGGATTGCAGTTTGCAACTGAAAAGAATCTTTAGATTCTCAACAAACTAGGTGAAGGACGGCTTTCACACACACTTATCTCTCAGAATTGAGCATGTGGATAAACGTTCGTTTACCTACCACAAGGGGAACCGGTTGCAGGAGAAAGTTTAACACTGGTTTTTCAAGTTTTTTCCTGGTGCATGTTTAAATTTCCTGCAGTTTTCACTGTAAACCAAGTTGGAGCGTGTACCTCTACATATATATGTATGGAGTGCATTTTGCAACTGAAAGAAAATTTGTGTTCCCAACGAGCTATTTGAAATTCGACTTTCACACACACTTTCCTCTCAGAACTGTGCATGTGGAGAGAAGTTCGTTCATCTAGCACGAACGGAACAGTTTGCAGGGAAAAATTTACTCTGGATTCTCAGTGTGTTTCCTAGTGCCATTTTGAAATTCCTGCAGTTGACAATGTAAATCGATTTGGAGCTGGTACTTCCCCATATAAATATATGGAGTGCAGTTTGCAACTGAAAAAAATTTTGTTTTCCCAACAAGCTAGTTGAAGGACCGCTTGCAGACACAATTATCTCTCAGAACTGAACATGTGGGGAGACGTTCTTTCACCTAGCACAAAAGGAACGGGTTGCAGTGGAAACTTTCATCCTGATTTCTCAGTGTGTTCCTAGTTCCGGTTTGAAGTTCCTGCAGTTTTCACTGTAAAAGAGAGTTGGAACGAGTATCTTGCCATATATGTTTATGGAGTGCATTTTGCAACTGAAAAGAAATTTTATGTTCCCAACATGCTAGATGAAGTTCGGATTTCACACACACTTATCTCTCAGAACTGAGCATGAGGAGAGACTTTCATTCATCTAGCACACCGGGAATGTTTACAGGTTAATCCTTGACTCTGGATTCTCAGTGTGTTTCCTAGTGCCGTTTTGAAGATCCTGCAATTTTCACTGTAAAACAGATTTGGAGCGAGAACCTCCAAATATATTTCTATGCAGTGCAGTTTGCAACTTAAAAGAAAATTTCTGTTCCCTACATGCTAGGTGAAGTACGGATTGCACACAAACTTATCTCTCAGAACTGAGCATGTGGACAGAATTTCGTTCATGTAGCACAAAGGGATCGGTGCAGCGGAAACTTTTACTCTGGTTTCTCAGTGTATTTCCTAGAGCCAGTTAGAAATTCCTGCAGTTTTCACTGTAAAACGATTTGAGCGTGGACTTACCGATATATATATATGGAATGCCGTTTGCAACAGAAAAAAATATTTGTTTTCCCAACAAGCTTGGTGAAGGACGGCTTGCACACACACTTATGTCTCAAAACTCATCATGTGGAGAGACGATCGTTCATCTAGCACAAAGGGAAAGGTTTGCAGGAGAAAATATTCCTGTGGTTTCTCAGTGTCTTTCCAAGTGCCGGTTTGAAGTTCCTGCACTTATCACTGTAAAACCGCGTTGGAGCGAGTCACTTCTCATATATATGTTTGGATTGCAATTTGCAACTGTAAAGAAACTTTGTTTTCCCATCAAGCTATGTGAAGGACGGCTTGCACACACAATTATCTCTTAGAACTGAGCATGTGGAGAGAATTTCGTTCATCTAACACAAAGGGAACGGTTTGCAGGGCAAACTTTTACTCTGGTTTCTCAATGTGTTTCCAAGTGCCGGGTAGAAATTCCTGCAGTTTTCACTGTAAAAACGAGTTGGAGAGAGTACCCTCCCCTTATAAATGTATGGAGTGCAGTTTGCAAATGCAAAGAATGTTTGTGTTCCCAAAAAGCTAGTTGAAGTACGGCTAGCACACACAATTATCTCTCAGAACTGAGCATGTGGAGAGACGTTCGTTCATTTAGCACAAAGCGAACGGTTTGCAGGGCAAACTTTTACTCTGGTTTCTCATTGTATTTCCTACTGCCGGCGTGAAGTTCCTGCAGTTTTAATTGTAAAGATTTTCGGAGCGTGTACCTCCCCATATATTTGTATGGACTGCAGTTGGCGACAGAAAAGAATCTTTGGGTTCCCTACGAGCTAATTGAAGGACGGCTTTCACACACACTTATCTCTCAGAACAGAGCATGTGGACAGTTGATCGTTCATCTAGCACAAATGTAACGGTTTGCAGGAGAAACTTTTACTCTGGTTTCGCAGTGTGTTTCCTACTGCTGGTTTTAAGATCCTGCAGTTTTAACTTTAAAACAGAGTTGAGCGTGTACCTCTCCATATATATGTATGTAGTGCAGTTTGCAACTCCAAAGAAACTTTGAGTTCCCAACAAGCTAATTGAATGATGGCTTGCACACACACTTATATCTCAGAACTGAGCATGTGGAGAGACATTCGTTCATCTAGCACAAAGGGAAAGGGTTGCAGAGAGAAACTATTACTCTGGTTTCTCATTTTGTTTCCTAGTGCTGGTTTTAAAGTTCCTTCAGTTTTCACTGTAAAACCGTGTTGGAGAGATTACCTGGTCAATATATATAAGGAGTGCAATTTGCAAGTGAAAAGGAAACTATGTGTTCCAAACAAGCTAGGTGAAGGTCGGCTTGCACACAGAATTATCTCTCAAAACAGAGCATGTGGAGCGACGTTCGTTCATCTAGCACAAGGGAACACTTTGCAGGATAAACTATTACTGTGGTTCTCAGTGTCTTTCCTAGTGCCGGTTTGAACTTCCTGCACTTTTCACTGTAAACTGAGTTGAAGTAAAACACTACTCATATATATGTTTGGATTGCAATTTGCAACTGTAAAAAAAAACATTCTGTTCCCAACAAGATTGGTGAAGTACGGCTTGCACTCACACTTATCTCTCAGAACTGAGCATGTGGACAGAATTTCGTTCATGTAGCACAAAGGGATCGGTGCAGGGGAAACTTTTACTCTGGTTTCTCAGTGTATTTCCTAGAGCCAGTTAGAAATTCCTGCAGTTTTCACTGTAAAAACGATTTTGAGCGTGGACCTACCGATATATATATATGGAATGTTTGCAACAGAAAAAAAAATTTGTTTTCCCAACAAGCTAGGTGAAGGACGGCTTGCACACACACTTATGTCTCAGAACTCATCATGTGGAGAGACGTTGTTCATCTAGCACAAAGGGAATGGTTTGCAGGAGAAAATATTCCTGTGGTTTCTCAGTGTCTTTCCTAGTGCCGGTTTGAAGTTCCTGCACTTATCACTGTAAAACCGCGTTGGAGCGAGTCACTTATCAAATATATGTTTGGATTGCAGTTTGCAACTGTAAAAACTTTGTGTTTCCAACAAGCTTGGTTCAGGACGGCTAGCACACACTCATATCTCTCAGAACTGAGCATGTGGTGAGACGTTCGTTCATCTAGAACAAAAGGAACGAGTTGCAGGGGAAACTTTTATTCTGTTTACTCAGTGTGTTTCCTAGTGCCGGTTTGAAATTCCTGCAGTTATCACTGTAAAACAATGTTGGAGCGGGTATCTAGCCATATATATGTATGGATTGCAGTGTGCAACTGAAAAGAAACTTTGTTTTTCCAACAAGCTAGGTGAAGTTCGGATTTAACACACACTTATCTCTCAGAACTGAGCATGAGGAGAGAATTTCATTCATCTAGCACGCAGGGTACGGTTACAGGTTAAACCTATACTCTGGATTCTCAGTGTGTTTCCTATTGCTGGTTTGAAGATCCTGCAGTTTTCACTGTAAAACAGATTTGGAGCGAGAACCTTCCCATATATTTGTATGGAGTGCAGTTTGCAACTTAAAAGAAACATTCTGTTCCCAACATGCTTGTTGAAATACGGATTGCACACACACTTATCTCTCAGAACTGAGCATGTGGAAAGAATTTCGTTCATGTAGCACAAAGGGATTGATTTGCAGGGGAAACTTTTACTCTGGTTTCTCAGTGTATTCCCTAGAACCAGTTAGAAATTCCTGCAGTTATCACAGTAAAAACGATTTGGTGCGAGGACCTACCCATATATATATATGAATGCAGTTTGCAACAAAAAAAAATATTTTTCCCAACAAGCTAGGTGAAGGACGGCTTGCACACACACTTATGTCTCAGAACTCATCATGTGGAGAGACGTTCGTTCATATAGCACAAAAGGAACGGTTTGCAGGAGAAACTAATACTGTGGTTTCTCAGTGTATTTCCTAGTGCCGGTATGAAGTCCCTGCCCTTATCACTGTAAAACCGGGTTGGAGCGAGTCACTTCACTTATATATGTTTGGATTGCAATTTGCAACTGTAAAGAAACTTTGTGTTCCCAACAAGTTAGGTGAAGGTCGGCTTGGGATCACACACATCTCTCAGAACTGAGCATGTGGAGAGACTATCATTCATCTAGCACAAAGGGAAAGATATGCATGAGAAATTTTTACTTGGTTTCTCAGTGTATTTCCTAGAGCAAATTAGAAGTTCCTACAGTTTTCACACCGTAAAAACGATTTCGAGCGAGTACCTCCCCATATATATTTATGGATTGCAGTTTGCATTTGAAAAGAAACTTTGTGTTCCCAACAAGCTGGTTGAAGGACAGCTTGCACACACACATATCTCTCAGAACTGAGCATGTGGAGAGACATTCGTTCATCTAACACAAAGGGAATGGTTTGCAGGGCAAACTTTTACTCTGGTTTCTCAATGTATTTCCAAGAGCCGGGTAGAAATTCCTGCAGTTTTCACTGTAAAAACGAGTTGGAGAGAGTACCTCCCCATATAAATGTATGGAGTGCAGTTTGCAAATGCAAAGAATGTTTGTGTTCCCAAAAATCTAGTTGAAGTACGGCTAGCACACACTATTATCTCTCAGAACTGAGCATGTGGAGAGACGTTCGTTCATTTAGCAAAAAGCGAACGGTTTGCAGGGCATACTTTTACTCTGGTTTCTCATTGTGTTTCCTACTGCCGGCGTGAAGTTCCTGCAGTTTTAATTGTAAAAATTTTCGGAGCGTGTACCTCCCCATATATATGTATGGACTGCAGTTTGCGACAGAAAAGAACTTTTGGGTTCCCTACGAGCTAATTGAAGGACGGCTTTCACACACACATATCTCTCAGAACAGAGCATGTGGACAGTTGATCGTTCATCTAGCACAAATGTAACGGTTTGCAGGAGAAACTTTTACTCTGGTTTTGCAGTGTGTTTCCTACTGCCGGTTTTAAGATCCTGCAGTTTTAACTTTAAAACAGAGTTGGAGCGTGTACCTCTCCATATATATGTATGTAGTGCAGGTTGCAACTGCAAAGAAACTTTGTGTTCCCAACAAGCTAGGTGAAGGATGGCTTGCACACACACTTATATCTCAGAACTGAGCATGTGGAGAGACATTCGTTCATCTAGCACAAAGGGAATGGGTTGCAGGAGAAACTTTTAGTCTGGTTTCTCATTTTGTTTCCTAGTGCTGGTTTAATGTTCCTGCAGTTTTCACTGTAAAACCGTGTTGGAGCGATTACTTGGTCATATATATGTAAGGAGTGCAATTTGCAACTGAAAAGAAACTTTGTGTTCCAAAGAAGCTAGGTGAAGGTCGGCTTGCACACAGAATTATCTCTCAAAACTGAGCATGTGGAGAGACGTTCGTTCATCAA